>NC_028352.1:19867212-19973965 GCF_000741045.1 Vigna radiata var. radiata | reverse complement strand
CATCCCACCACTCTAATGCATGCTTTTCTAATCTAGAGAGATATAAACTAAGAACTCGAGATTCACACTCTCTAGAAAGAACAATTGTACTATAAGACTCAAGTTCACTTTGCCTAATAAGGACAGGATGCATTTGATTAATTTCTTTTTCCCAAACTAGGTATGTTAAAACATTTGTATCTTTACCAAAGAAGGGAATTTTTATAGCTTTAGTACACAAATCATCCTTCATGTATGAACTAGACATCCTAGATGAGTAACAAGACATTTTTTTTGTTTAAAATCAAAGTAGAAGACTCAAAAGAAACAAACAATGAAAACGGACTCTAAGACCCCTAAAACGTACGGACTCTAATGTGACAAAGGTCACACCTAACGTGAAACACAGAAGCAATTCAATATTAAAGTCTACTCCTATGTCTAGCTATGCTAAAATTAAAGCAATGAAAGTTGCCAAGATTTGGAAAGAGCACCAAGGACTCTTCCAAATACTTGGACTTTATAAAAGGCCATTTACAACCGAAACCTAAAGCTACCAGTGGGCTAAACACAGGCCCATCAGATTACACACAAAAATAAGAACAAATTCAAAACCAAATTAAAACAAACAATTACAAAAGATGAACTTCTAAGCTACGGTGCTACTGCTGCGAGAGGCCCCTGCTGCTACGGTCTCGGCCTGGTCCACTTCTGCAGAATTAATGTGCCCAATTCTTGTCCAAGGCTTCAAGAATCTCGTGCTCAATCTTGCAGCTTCAATTTATTGTTGTTGGATATCCTGCAATCACACATGCACACAATTGTTGTGAGAATTAAAACAAATGGCAGACAAAGATATAGGGTAATAGACTTCCCTTTCTCGGTCTTGTACAATCGGTTCAGCTCAAAGATCCTAGTTACTCTTTACGACTAAACCTATTCAACTGTCTGCTTCTGGCTTGCTCAAGACCAAGCAAATCAAATCTGCACAAATAAAATTTAATTCCAGAAATTAGCAATCCAATCAATTCACTAATTGCAAGCCATAGAGATTCAAGTCTAGTAAAACAGAAGCAATTTTAAAATAATAGAAACTCCCTTCAGTTCAATTCTCTCAAGGGAACCGATTCCGCTACTGCATACTCAAGTTACACTCCTGCTTAAACTAAACTAATTCGAGCTGCAATTCTATAATCTGCAATAGCTGCACACAAAATCAAACCAAAGTCCAGCAAATGCAAATGGGAATGGACAGTAAACCAGAGTCAGATAAATGACATTCAAGTCTGAGATCAAACTGATATATCAAGCTAATCAAAACCAGATCAATGCAAGCAATGCACAAATGATTCCATTAATTCAACTTTCACAAATTATTCATACCAAAGCCAGCAGCACATACAATATTAGCAATATCAATTTGTGATTAAAAGAGGCAAACACATTCAGACTCAGATCAACCAAACTGAACAAGAGTGATGTGATGCAAAAATTGTCAGTTAAAACAGTGTTGATGCACAAGCTTAAGTACTCCAAACAAATCAGATCATGCACACATCAATGCAGAATTCACTAACTCAAAAATCAGCATTCAACATCCTCAGTTAAATCGTGAAGTCAGCCATCATTTTTAAACAATTATGAACCAGTTATTCAGCAGAGAAAATAATGCTTCTAATCAGGATGCAATGCAGAATTCAACAAACTCGTTCAAATCAGTTAACATGTCAATAAATGCAGCAAATAGTGTTTAACCAAACATATTAATGCAGTAGCTTCTCAAACAATCACAACTGATCCAATCTGATCATTTCAAACTCTTTTCACTACATAGTGAACAAGCTCAAAACAGTTAGTTGCAATAAAATCTCTCACAAATTGCCAAGCAAGTTAGGCTAAAATCAGCCTTACAAAACTCAAAACACTCAAGTTTCTCTTAAAAAAAATAAACACACAGATGAAAGGTTTGGAAGGGAGATTCTCCCTTGTCAGTACAAGGCTGGATAGTCTTTCAGACCACCACCACCTAAGATGCTACCAAGCACACAAACCTCTTTCCAAATTTCCAGAAACCAAAGAGTGAACATGCTTCTCAAACCAGATTGGTTATGCTAAGTAAAGGTAGGCAAGACAGAACAGGACAACAATCCAATTCAAGAGGCTCTAGATCAGACTTTAGATTAGATCATAAAGCAAAGAAAAGCTTCAATTATGAACAGCAGAAGAGACTTACACGTGTATTGGACAAAACCAAGATAGTCAAACAATTGACAAGCAAACAAAAATCAAAGCTATCAAGAAAATAAGCACAACAAATAGAACCTAAAGAATAGCACTAGAACATATTTTAAAGACAAGAAAAGACACAACAAGAAATCACAGAACTGGTTGTTGAAATCAGAATTTTAGAAGCAAAAAGTGAATTGGTCCATTAGCTAATGTTAGCATTTTCAGTTCTGGACACCTTTGCATACTGAAATCCAATGGAGCAAGTTTATTTATGCTTGTTTTGATCACGCAAGGCCATTTTACACTCTTTCATAGGCTTTTACTCAAATTCAAATATTCAGTTCCTCATTTTTCTTTTCAGGATTTGCCTCTTTTGACTGATTTTCTCAACTAATATGCTTTTATTTCATCTTGGATCAAAACAGTGATTTAACAAGTGTTTAAACAACTTAGTTCTGCAGTTTAGAAGGGAAAACAAAAAAAAATGGCTTGCAAAGACTCTAGGATATTGATTAAACGAGAAGCTTAGTATTGAACTAATTATCAAGCAGAACAGACACACACTAAAAAAACATTCAAAGAAGTACCAGTTCGGTGTAGCTGGCCAAACAGAAGACTGATGCTGCTGTAAGCATCTTGCACCCAAGCTCAATGCAACATTTCATAGCTTAATTGGTGTGCATTTGCTATCCACAAGCAGATTCAACTTTTAGCTCACAAAATTTCCAAAAGTGCAACACAATTATATGTAATGGACAACATCAAAACTCAAGACAACTTCAAATAAATGAAATGACATTTAAAACTGCTATTGAAGTCTGTCATCAAGCTCATTCTCTTGAATGTCACTGCTTATGATGATGTACAGATCTTACTCAAAGCCATAAACTCAATTGAATCATAGTTAAACTCAGATTTAAGTGACAATTAAAACAAAGCAACACGACTTTGACATAACAGAAATGGATTTCTTAAGCAAAAGACTCAAACACTTGGATTCACTGAATAAAATAATCAAAACAAGACTCGACTCAAAGCACAGAATGACACAAACCTATGCACATCTTATCAGATTTTGGAAACCTAAGAACATGAAAACAACTTTCACAGAATAAGATGCACGAAACTCAAACAGATAAACAATCAAGACCGTGAAGGAAATGCGATGAACAACACGTAAACATGAAGAGAAATTGCACAAGATACTCAGAATCAAATGAAACACAACAAAACGCGAATCAAAATCATATGAAACTCAGACAAGTCGGAATCAATAAAATGCGAAACAGTGCAACTAAGAACAGAAACAGAGACAAAATCAGAGATCGAAAGACTTATCTCTTGAAGCCCGAGGAAGAGAACTTTTCTCTGAATACCACTTGATACGAGAGAGCCTCGAAGAAGTTTGACTGAGAGGCGATGCGAGCTACTCCGAGCTTCTCCGAGGAAGAATGACGCAGCGGAATGATGATACTTGAAGGAGGAAACAATCTTAGACTCTAATCGGACCAAAAGTGAGATCCACTCACTAGAACCCTAATCTGAGACAAAGAAACCCTAGAAATGGTGAGGTGACNCAAACGAACCGATTAATCGGTTCAAAACAGTGGATGAACGNTGGATAAGGTTTTAAACGGTGGAAATCAAGTTCAATCGGTGAAAATGATGGAAATGGTGAGGCAAGGTGTTTAATTGATCAAAATATGAAGAAAATGATGGTAAAAGGCTNGGACGACAGAGAAACGAGAGAGANGAAGTGAAACGATGAGGAAAANGAGACTTANAGTGAAGAATCGTGGCTGGAGACGAGGAACTCGAGAGAACGCTCTCGGGAAGGAAGACGCTGTGAGAGTGATAATGTGATAAATGAGAGGTGTTTCTGGAATGCACGAGATGTAAATTGCATCAGCTGTTGACGCGGACAAGCTGATGGATGCGAGGTGATATGTGGCAGCAAAGGAGTNGTCAATGGTGGATGAGAGAGAAGCACGGTGGAGTATTTGGAAAATGAATAGTAAGAAGTGTGCTTGGAAGGTGGCTAGAGGTCTTTGGACTCTCTAGCCTGTGACTTTCAAGAGAGAATAATTTTCTGAATTAGAAAAGTTTATTCTCATTAAGCTCAAAAGTGATTACAAGATGTGTTAGCATGCCTATATATAGGGCTAAATGTACCCCATGCCTAACACATTGTACACATCTCTAATACAAGTAAAAGAAATACTACACTAAAGACATTGGGCTTGGGCCCCACGTATCATACCTGGTCATTCATCAAGCATTTATAGGCTCTCAATTCGTAACTGCCATTAACTATCCATAATTACCTTATCCTTAATTTCCTTTTTCATACTCTTCAACCGTTATTGTTATTAAACACACTTTAACTCTGTTTCTGCCTCTTCATCCCATCTCCAACGTATACCGTCCGGCATACGGTTCGGCCTGGCCTCCCTGGGAAGCCGACCGATCCCGCTTTCCACCCCAGGCTCACGAGTCACCGACTACGCATTCATCGATTCCCTACCTCATTTCCTTTTGCCGACCGGCCCCTCCCCCCTATACTACATATTCACATGTAAAAAATGATAATAAATAAATAAAAATATTTTATCTAGTAAATAACACACTTTTACCTGTTAAATGTATTTAATGGGCCAGTGAAAAATATACTAGATGTAATATAGGAATACTTAAGAAATCTTAGTAAGAGAATTTAGTTGTTTTTTGTCATATTAATAATGTTCCTAATTATGGTCGAGATAATGTCCTGGTAAGGATAACATCATCTTAGACGTATACTATACACCCGTCCGTCTTGTGAAATTTTCTTTTCATTAAAAAATAAAAATTTAATTATTTATGAGTTACGATATACAGACATCACTTTCATTAAACTATTCACCACTAAAAAAGCAATTTTATTTTAAAATATAAAATAAAATGAGATGAATCAGCTGGTAGAATAATTAAAATATTAATATTTTATTAAAAGTCAGATTGATGTAGAAAGATTGAAAGGTGTAGCTTTAAAATTTTCATATTCAAAAACCTGTATATGATTGAGATCCACAAAGAGTGACCATCTTTTTCTTATATCCAGTGAAAATTGTGGAATATATTTCTCAATATTATATATTTGTGCCTTTATGCTAGATGAAAAAACTAGTCCAGGCTCAGATGGTTGAGGCCAGATGGTGCCATTCCAACCACGTTCCAACAGTGGAGGAATACATGCAAGTAAGAGCAACATCCAGTGGTTACCCTATGTTGATTACATCATCCTTCCTAGGCATGGAAGATACAACAGAGGAGATCCTTCTATGGGCAACGAATGAACCAGTAATTATTGCAGCTTCTATAGTTTTGCTTAGGATCATGGATGACATTGTTGGAGATGAGGTGCACCCTACACACTATTAATTTCTATCAATTTAACTAAACAGAGAATTGCAAATTATACATAATTTTAGAAAATACGTCGGGAAGAAAAATAATAATAATAGAATTGTACTTGTCAATTTCTTTATAAACTAAATTAACCAGTTATAAATAATTTGAGTTTATATGAGGAAATTTATCTTATATTAAGAGTTGGAAATTGCAAAAATCTTAAACTTTTAAAAGATAAAGAAATAATAATTTTTCTAAGATCATTTGTAAATCCTATATGTTAATATTGATTTTGTTTGGATTCTGTTTTTTCTTTTTGTTGCTATTTTTGTCTGTGAAGTTTGAACAGGACAGACAGCATGTTGTTTCAAGCATTCAATGCTATATGAAGGAGCATAAAATCTCAAGGAAATGTGCCATTGAAGAACTACGCAAGTTAGTTGAGAATGCTTGGAAGGACATAAACGATGCATGCTTAGCTCCTACTCAAGTACCAATGAAATTTCTTATGCGTGCAGTCAACTTTGCACGTGCGATCGACGTACTTTACAAAGACGAAGATATATTTACAAATGCTGGAGGGATAATGAAAGATCACATTGAAGCTTTATTAGTTAAGAAGATGTATGTATAAAGTAGAAGCTTCGGTCATTAATTAATTATTGGTGATCTACATCTTTTGTAACGGTCGTCTTGAAAAACCATGCTATTTGTGTATCCTTTTCGATTGTCCGGCAAGCTTGTCAAGAAATAAAAAAATTGTCAAAAAAGAAAAATTCTAATAATTAATAATAATTTCCTTTTAGAAATATTAAACACCACTTTTGGACAATTAAAATGCATTTTTTCTTCCCGATATAAAAACTGAAGTTGTTTATGGTAAAATGGGACGATGATGACCCTGTGTGAAGTTCGTGTATCCGTTGAATGTTTGTTTCGTTCCTTACTCTGTATAAATGATCGGTGTGAGGGGTGACCTATAGAATATACTCCGACGCTCAAGTCAGAATATTTCTATGTAGGTTTATAGTAATTCAATTGTGAATAAAAGTGAGTTTACCTCAAAATTAAACCTCTATTTATAGAATTTATAAGAATCTGACCAATTAATTTACCTCTTAATAATCATTAATGTAAACCTTAACCACTCACCATTATAGTCCGGACTGAGCGGTTGTGAGACGCTTTCTTGTACATTAATCGCTCGGTCCTTTCCATTAAGTTTGTCCTCGTACCCGATCGGTCAACTATAAGCCCATAGTAACATATGCGCCCAAGTCCTAGCAAAATCTTAGATATTGCATAGGGTTTTCTAGGTTTCACTGATCAGCTTAAAATTCTTAAGCTTCCCAAGCCATGACAGTTCACTAAACGTCACGTCCCTTCAGGGTCTACAAAATGGCGAGAAAAACAGAAGTAGAAGAGTCACGACTATAAAAAAGGGTGGGAAAAGGTAGAAAATGTAACGTCATGACATTACAAACATCAAATCTTTTCCCTTTGGACGTACCATATGGGTTTGATGAACCGCCTTCACCCTCTATAAATAGTGGTAGGGTCATCTCTTATTTTCACTTTTACCCTTAAGGTCTCTAATTCCCAAACGTTCTTCCTGCCTTCTCCCTTTTCCAAGGCTCAAAACCCTCTTCTTCAAGGTAATCATGTCTTCTCCAAGTTATTCTGAGTCCGTCAGGAGGGCAGGCCAGGGGTATGCTGACTACAACGTCGCGACATAATCCTCCTCTACATTGGGTGCTGGCGACGAGAGAGATCCCCCACTGGCGTCCAGGCCCACCCAGGGGGCAACAAGAACTCCTCGTGTATCCTTGGAGATAGTGAGGATGAAGAAGTGGGCATCAATGTTGATTCCGCTGGGGAGTGGGATGGAAGGTGCAAAAATTGGCCCACCGTCTCCGATTACGACTTGGTTCCCCACTAAGTTAAGCTTTACGCTTTCTTCTTTTGTACTCGCTGCTCAATAAAGGAGCTGCTTAGTAGGATTAGCCTAGTGAAAGCGGCCATGGATGTTGACTACTTCTCCTAGTGAAATAGTCCTATGCCAAATGACCCAGTGGGCATGCCACGGTCACGAAGGGTATGCATCGGTATTGTTCTATGCCTACTCAACATTATTCCACGACCTAAAGGACCTCCTACCCTTCTCCGAGTTTCAGATGGGCGTTCTGCGAGAGCTTAACGTGGCTCCTTGATGAGTCAATATTTTCTTGACTTCACTTAGTTTATTATGCTAAATTTAATCAGGGAATTGTGCTTAAATGTCCGGTATTTTCCCGTTTATGCTAATTGTGCTTAATTTGACCAAAAATTCTAATTTTAATTAATTTGAATTATCTGAGTTAATTATTTGCATTATTAATTGTAGGGAAAATTTGGAGATACATTTTGGGACATTAGAAAGGACACCAAATAATTGAAGACTCTCAATAAAGACATTTTAGAATTAATTAATTTGTAATTTAGTAGCTAGAATGTTTTTGATCAAACTTGTGCACTTTAAGCCAATTTTGGAAAAATGATGTTGGACCCAAAAGTGATTTAGGTTAGCACTTTATTTTTTTATTATTTTTTTCTCTTAAGTTTGGAGACACTTGGCCTTAAAAAGAAGGCAACGACCACTCTTGAGGGGGGCTGGAATGGAGAGGCTTACGGAGGTGCCCAGCCGCCGCGTAGGGTTTAACTTTCTTTGAACGTTTTTCATGGATAATGTAGAAGCACACTCTTACCTTTTTCATTTTGGGGTTTTATGTACTTTTGACTGAAGCCTTTTATTTTTCCTATGCTTGAACGTTACACTGTTTGAGAGGTTGAATCTTTAGAAGCATTTTCCTACTTTTCTTCTAGAAGGGGTGATTCATTTCTTTCTTTCCCATTGTTGCTGCACTACATTTATGCACTGGGTCAACTGCGTTGATGACTGGGTCAACTGCATTGAATGATTCTGTTATTTGTTGACCACAACGTGCTTTGTTGACTGTTATGTTATAATGTATTAATCTAGTCAACTGAATTAGTAGCGTATTCGACTGAGCATCTGACAGTTTAATAGAAAACTATAAATTATCTGAAAGACAATTTCGTAACAGACTTTTGATAATCTAACATATTCAGTTTTCTGATTTCAGATAGCTTTGTGCTCCAAGAATTCTCCAAGAAGACCGTGGTGATATTTCTTGAAAGAGATTCAGAAAGGATATTTGATGTGATGCAACTGCTGATCATACCTGCACGAGAAAGGTGCTATTGAGTTGATCTTTATGGGCTTGGCATCCTGTTAAAGACTTCTACTTTGTTGTAGGCTTTGCATCCTATGAAGACTGTTGTGTTGATAGCTTTGTGTTAACTCCCTGGCAAGTGTACAAATCGTAGCAAGTAGTAATAAGACGGTAAGACCGAATATCGTTTCCCAAGAATTGTTTGTTTTGGATGCAAAGAAAAAATAAAATCATGCAAATGCAAATGAATCAATTGGCAAAAGAAGAATGTATGGATGAATGGAGTTATTGGGGTTCACAATTTCGTCTAATCCAATCTCTTTTATTTACTCTCCTTATTTGATTATCTTGTTTATCCTATTGTTATGCAAACTTTCTTAGCCTACCCTAAACCCAATCTCTTGGCAAAAAGAGCCTATTACTAATCACTGGCTTGCTATCTCTACCCTCCCCTAATGATTAATAATGCATTATAAACGGAAGTTAACTGCAATTGAATGTCCTACCCCTATCTCTAGGCAGTATTAGCATAAACAAGAAATTCCCCCCAGTTCATGACATGACCGTACGTCTCAGTATCAATGAAGAGAAACAACGGTTACCAAATGAGTTAAACGGTAAAAGCATTAAAATCAGGCAAGGAACTCAACAATTGATAAAAAGAATATGCAAGCATATAAATCAAATAAGGATTTCCATAAAAGAGAGTTTCAAAAGATTACACTGTTTCCCCCAACAACAATAGGGTGTAGTTCACCATAGTCATGGTGAATCTAGATGAATAATGATGAAAGAATGGAAGAAAGAACCCTAAAATTGGTAAAATGGAGCCTAAGCTTCCAAGGAACCGCCTCCAAGGTGTGGAAATTTGTTCTGGACTTCTCCTCTGCCAAAAGATTAGGTTTTGAGTCGCACAAGGTCTATTTATAGCGCAGCCAGAAGACAGAAATTCGGCCCAAGGCCCAGCAGACAACCACTCAGTGTCACACTTTGACCGCTGGGCGGTTTGCCTCTTGCCGCGCCACCACTCAGCGGCGCAATTCCACCGCTGAGCGGTTTGCCTCTTGCTGCAAAACCGCTCAGCGTTTCCTCCCTTGCGCCAGACAACAACTTTTCTTCGTGTTTTTGGTGCTTAGGTGTGATTTTTGACACTGAGGGGTGCGTAGACTCTTCTTTAAATCATATTTCTTCTTCTTCCAAGAGTATAGGACCTTCCTACTTTGCTTCCATCTTCATCCTTCATCAAAAGCTTGCAAAAACAATGTAAAACAAGCATAATATCCTTCAAAACAGCTTTTGACTCTCCTAAGACTCAACTAAAGTGTTTTACTTGATTCTAAGCTCATTCTAACCCATAAAGGGTGTGTTTTGATATCAAATTAATGTATGAAAATAACGGTTTTGAGACCGTTATCATCTTGGCATCCTGTGAAGAGTGTTGGTGACACGTTGAGGATTGTTCGACGTGGGTTCAGATTGCAGAAGAGGGGATTCTTGCTGCAAGTCTGGTTTTGTATTGGAGTTATATTTGGTTTTGGGGTAGAAAGGAGATTTATATTTTTGCGTGTGGCTTCTATAAATTCCTTGTTGTAAAAACCGCAACCATTATAGTGCATTTGCTTCTTGGGTTGGAAGGACACTGGATGTAGGCATTGTTGGCCGAACCAGTATAAACCAGTGTTTAATTTTCTCTATCCCTATACTCTTTAATTTCAGTCGACTATATCTGTTACGTAGTCAACTACGTTTTTTCGCTGCATAAATTTTTCTGATTGCTTGCATTTCATGAAACTTTGAAAAGCTTTATACTTTGACTACAAGATTGCGATAAGACTGTAATTTTGAAACATCACCAATTCACCCCCCCTATTGGTGTTCAAAGAAGCCTACCTGTTTTCCTAACAATTGGTATCAGAGATGGTTTTCATAAGATATTTGAAAATTTAGTCGACTTTGTGTTTTCTGTATTCGACTATAAAACTTGGGGATGGCTTCTTGTTTTCAATCTTTTGGTGAAGGTGCTTCAACAAATAGACCACCTTTGTTTACAAGCGAAAATTATCGTTTTTGGAAAATTATAATGCAAATTTTTCTTGAATCGCAAGACAAAGGAATTTTGGATGCTACTTTAAATGGTCCTTATGTGCCTACAAAACCTTTTACTGAGTGGACTGCTGATGAAAATAAAAGAGCTCAGTATGATGATAAAGCTAGAAATATTATTGCCTCTGCACTGACTATTGATGAATTTTTCAGGATATCTCAATATAAATTTACAAAGGAAACGTGGGATGTCTTAGAGGTTACACATGAAGGCACAGATGAAGTCAAGAGAGCAAGAAAGAATTCACTGATACAAGAGTATGAATTGTTCAGAATGAAGATTGGTGAAAACATCTATGATGTCCAGAAACGATTGACACACATTGTAAATCACTTGATGGCTCTTGGGAAAGGGTTCGATAAGGAAGAGATCAACATAGAGATTCTGAAAAGCCTGAACAGAAATTGGCAACCAAAAGTCACAACAATCTCTGAATCCAAAGATTTTACAACGATGAATATGGCTACCTTGTTTGGCAAGTTACGTGAACATAAGTTGGAACTCGATAGATTGAAGGATGAAGAAGAGATTGAAGAAAAGAAGTTGATAACGGTTGAAAAATAGTTATTTTCATATATCATTTTAGACCAAATTACACCCTTTAAGGCTAAGAATGAGCTTAGAATCAAGCAAAACTCAATAAATGAGTCAATTGAGAGTCAAAAGTCGTTTTTAGAGATATTATGCTTGTTTTGCAGTGTTTTGAGCAAAGTGAAGATTGGAGCTGAAAATGAAGGTCTTAGATTCAAGACAGAAGAAGAAAAGTGAAGAAAAGAAGAGTCTAGGAACCACCCGGCAGCACAATCGCTGGGCGGTGGCGCGCTAAGGGAGAAACCGTCGGGGGTAGACCCCTGCCACCGGGCGGTGGCACAATTAGGGGGAAACCGCCAGGCGACATAAGTGCGACGTCGGGCGATTGTCTGCTGGGCTTGGGCCTGTTTCCTAAGACGCTCCTCAGCTATAAATAGCCTTATTGCGAGTTTACATTCATTCTTTTGACAGAGAGGGCGGCCAGACCTAAATTGCACTCCTTGGACAAGATTTCTTGGATGCTTTTGCTCCTTTTCATCTTATTTAGGGTTTACTTTTCCATTCTTCCTTCATTATTCATATAGGTTCACCATGTCTATGGTGAACTAAACCCTATTGTTGCTGGGGAACAATGTAATCTTTTGAAACTCTCTTATATTGAAACTCTTATTTATCTATATGCTTACCATATGCTTTGATTATCAATTATTGGGTTTTCCTTCTATGCTTAAAGCTTTTATCGTTTAACTCATTCGATAACTGTTATTTGTCTTTATTGATACGGGAACGTACAATAATGCGATGAACTGGGGAATAATCCTTGATTTATGTATACCACCTAGGGATAGGGGGTAGAACAATCAATTGTTTCGCTTCTGTTTATAATGCATTATTAGTTACTAGGGGAGGCCAAGGATAACAAACCAGTAATTATTAATAGGCTATTTTCGCTGAGGGATCGGGTTAAGGGTAGACTAAGAAAGTTGCATGGTAATTGGATAATCAAGCGAATTAAATAAGAGGAGTAGATATTAGAGAGCAGATAAAGGTGAAATTGTAAACCCCAGCAACTCCACTCATCCATAGTTTCTCTCGTCAATTGAATCAACGCATTGCATGTTTATTTTGTGTTCTTGCATCCACCACTATTGATTTTTCTATACAAGTCATACAATTTTAATTCACAAGAAAGATAAAGCCTTGCGAGTCTCTTGGGAAAACGATACTCGGACTTACCGTTTTATTTTTACTTGCACGATCTGGTACACTTGCCAGTGACTCAACAAAAGTCCATTGCTCTGAAAGCTTCAAGCAAGAATATCACAGAAACTGACATGGATGAGAAAGAACTGATGACCTTGATGGTAAGAAAGTTTAGTCGACGTATGCAAAATGATAGTCAACTGTCTAACCATGCAGGTCACAGCAGAAAGAAGAGCTTTAGTACAAACACTGTCCAATACTATGAATGTGGAAAGGAAGGTCACATCAAGCCTGATTGTCCTGACTTACAGCCAAAGCAGAAATACAAGAAAAGATTTCCTCAAGGCAAAAACATGAAGAAGAATGGAGCCTACATTGCTTGGGATAACTCAGATTCTGAAAACTCAAGTGATGAAGATTCTTATCAAGAGGAGGAATCCAACATTTGCAATATGGTTGGAACATTAAGAATTGAAAATGACAGTGATGATGAATTTGAGAAGCTACCTATAGAAGAGAAATATAAGCAACTTATTAAGACATTCACAGAACTGCATACTGAAGCTATGCGACTAGAATATAAGGTTAATCGACTAAACTCTGAAAGAAGATATTATGAATTTAGAATTGATAACGTTGTTGCTGATAATGACAAATTAGAAAAAGAGCTAAATAATGCATTGAAATCTGCTAAAGATGTTGAAATTAAAATTGTTACAGTTGAAAAAGTTTGTGAAAATTGTCCTGCTCATATTGAAAAGATTGATTACTTGACTAGCACACTAGCTAAGTTTACACAAGGTAGCGACAATCTAAATGTTGTATTAAATTCATCTGGCAGAGTTATAAACAGACAAAGAATTGGCTATAAAACTCAGTCTAACAGAACCAATGCTAGGAAATTCAATGATTTTAGTAAACCTGCTAGAAATGCATGTTTCTATTGTAATTCTATTGGTCATACTGTTAGAAACTGTTATTACAGAAATGGTGTTGTTCCAAGAGGATTATATGTGTGGATACCTAAGGAACATGTGACAAGGACTAACAATCATGGACCCAAAGTAAAATGGGTACCAACAACTAAAACTTAATTGTTTTGCAGGAATTACAGCTGATGCAGAGTGGTCTCAAGGATGAATCAATTGTGGATTATATTAGAAACCTTGTGATTCTACAACTGGTAAAACTGTATCTATTTGCTGCATCATGCATTGATTGATTGATTGTGATTGTATGATTGTTTATGCTGTATGAAGAATTGTATGATTGATTGAATTTGTTTTGAAAAGGATTTTACGAGTCACAGTCGACTCTACTATTAATTCAATCGACTATGTGTTCAATGGTCTGGAAACATTTTATACTTCTGATTTTACTGATCGTTAAAATTTAAAAATTGAAGTCCAATGACTGCTTTTTAGCACTTCCTTCTATATAAGGGTGTAAAAATCTAATGTACTCATACACTGAGAGGAATGGCGAAAATTTCTAAATAGGTCTGTGAAAGCAGTAATGACTCCTATGAACATCAATCTTGATATGTTCAAAAATGAAGGATTTACTTTTCCATTCTAGCTAGAAGCACAAGGACTGTCCGATTTCCTTCAGTTGAGAGGAACATGATACCCGGATTTGGTCAAGGTATTCTACCATAATTTATGGGTAGAAAATGGAGACATCTTTTCTAAGGTTAAAGGAGTAGACATTCATCTTGATAATGTCTTATGGAACATTGTGTCAAATTTACCATCAGAAGGTGCTTATTCATACTTACCCACATCTGAAATAAATAGCCTGTTGTGCAAGAAACAAATCTATCAAGAATGGTGAAGGTTTCCAGGTGTATACACTGTAGAAAAGATATTTTCTCATGAAGGTTTATTGAAGGAAGAAAATATTCTTGCACATATTTTGGCAAACATCATTTTGCCGGGCAGAATCAAGAAAGATCGGATGACCACCAAAGATATTTTTCTACTTCATGCTATCAAGAATAGCATCTGAACGAACTGGTTACAAGTGATTAAAGATCTTATGGAATACTCTACACTGAGAAGGTCACTGTACCTACCCTACGCATGTCTAATAAGCAAAATATTAGTACTCCTTGGTGTTGATGTTAACAATGAGCAAAAATCCATCTGGGGTTCTTCAAACACTTTTGACAAGGATTCACTTATGTCACTTGGACTAGTGAAAACAGTAAAAGGATGGAAATTCATGGGGGAACATGTTATGGATGATATTACAGAGAAGAAAGAGATTGTGACTACGGGTGGAACACATTTGTATCCTGAAACCAACTTTGACAAATATGTTGTAAATCAAATAAGAGTTCTTCACAACAAATTTGATAAACTTGAAAGCATGCATGGTGCAAATATGGAAATGATGACTGAAGACTCTGATGAAGAAGATAGTGCTGAAATTTTCTGATCTCTTGTCAATACTTCTATGTTGTGACATTGTCCTTTTTTTTGTAACCATCTATCTATTGTCCCTGTGATCACCTTGTACATGGCCTCGTATGCCATAACCTTTGATTTCGTGGTTTCGATGTCTTTTTTTCTTTCCTTGTTTGATCCTACTATTGAAATATCCCTTTATTCAAGGAAATCAAATATGAAGTTTAAATCAATCTAGTACTTTTTAATCTTGTTGAATATCTGTTTTACTGGTTTATTCATTCGACTGTGTGTGATTGGATGTGAACTATGCTTATACTGTCATGCATTCATTTACATTGACTTCTGTTATCCCTGATTTTATTCTTGCTTAACCAATATGCTTGATCTGGAAAAGGTTGTTGAAAGGTTTTGCAGGAAAGTCATTGCTCTGGAAACTCAAATGTATGTTTAACATCTGCAGAAGCAATGCATTCGACTGAAGAAATTATGCATTCGACTACACTAAACAGGGTTAAAAGTTCCACATTTGGAATTTGTTCATATCTTTACTGTCTGCATAATTCGTATATAAATCTGATATTATCTTTGCTGATTATATGTTGCAATTCTGTGATTAAGATAATATTGTGAGATTGTTGAATGTTTGTATCATTGATTATTAACATTGATTAATATCTTATATCTGATACATCTGTGAGCTTAAATTGCTTATATTTGTGATATACTGCATAGTGCATTTAATTTGATTGATTACTTATGCATAATGACTGGGGAAGTATCACTACTTGCACATTTTACATCACATGCCTGCATTTCAGGGGGAGTTAACTGTATTTCATGTGATTAAAATTATGTTTGTGAGAGCATCATTGTATTTCAAACTTATTTTATATTTGTGATGCATCTCTAATTTTCAAAACTGCATATATCAAGAGCATACCTTTTTTGTTAATGTACAAAGGGGGAGAGATATACGAGTTTTTATATGAGAGTATGAGAGAAAGTATAAATGCTTTATGAAAGGGGGAGAATTGTCTCATACTTCATCTGATGAATATTGTTTGTTACAGAGTTTGTATACTGCACTGTAATTTGATATCTTGATTGACTCTGTTTTGTATCATTTGTACAAATATGGTTGTGATATTAATCATGGTTGTGCATCATAAAAAAAGGGGGAGATTGTTCAGATTGTTGACAACACAAAACTCTATATCAATCTGGTTTTTGATGATGACAACACTTTGCTTAATAACTACATATATGTTGTTGTGTTACATGTTCATATGTTGTGTTAACTGTTATACTTTGCTGAACATGTTTGATACATTGCTTTGTGTGTTCCTATGATTGATTGATTGATATATTCTGTTGGAACATGCTTACCTTATTGTGTGGATGAGATTCACTGTGTTATATGTATTGCTGCACAAAAGGTTTTATGAAAAATCACAAGCACTTTTACTAACTTATAACTGTGTGACAAAGTGTCAGTACAGTCGACTACATTATTAATGGATTCGACTATGCTAAAATCATTGTTTCGATTTTGAGAATCAGTGCTTAGTGATGTTTTGAGTTGAAAAGAATTTCAAAGAGTTTTGACTTGTGTCAGTCGACTATGTCTTGACTATATTCGACTGTATCTGTTGTTTGATTTAAAATTCTGTTTGAATACGTGCTACAACGGCTATATTTTCAAAAGTTATTTAAGCATTGATTACTGGTTCAACTGCATTGAATAATCCTGTTATTTGTTGACTAGAGTGTGCTTTGTTAACTGTTATGTTATAACTGTATTAGTCCAGTAAACTGAATTAGTAGCGTATTCAACTGAGCATCTGACAGTTTAACAGAGAACTATAAATTGTTTGAAAGACAATTTCGTAACAGAGTTTTGATAATCTAAGATTTTCAGTTTTCTGATTTCAGATAGCTCTGTGCTCCAAGAATTCTCCACGAAGACCGTGGTGATCTTTCTTGAAAGAGATACAGAAAGGAGATTTGATGTGCTGCAACTACTGATCGTACCTGCACGAGAAAGGTGCTATTGAGTTTATCTTTGGGCGCTTGGCATCCTGTTCAAGACTGCTACTTTGCTGTAGGCTTGGCATCTTGTGAAGACTGCTATGTTGATAGGCTTGGCATCCTGTGAAGAGTGCTGGTGACACATTGAGGATTGTTCGACGTTGGTTCAGATTGCAGAAGAGGGGATTCTTGCTGGAAGTCTGGTTTTGTATTGCAACTATATTTGGTTTTGGGTTAGAGAGGAGATATATACTTTTGCGTGTGGCTTCTATAAATTCCTTGTTGTAAAAACCACAACAATTATAGTGCATTTGCTTCCTAGTGTTGGGGCAAATCGGCAAGTGTACCGAGTCGCACAAGTACTATAAAATGGTAAAACCAAGTATCGTATCCCAGAGGACTCTCGGCGCTGAACAGTTATGTGAAAACAAGATTAATTAAGACTGAAAGTAAAAGAGATCAATGGTGTTGATTGCAATAATAATAAAATAAAGCAAAGTAAAATTGATAACTAGCAAAAGAGCACAAAGATGAATGAAGGTTGTTTTAATATGAGATGATTATGCTGTTGGGGTTTGATTTCACCAAGTTCACTCTCATGTATATAAGAATTCCTCTTTTTATGCATTAATGTTAACGTCCTCAAAAAAACACTTAAATTCAATCCCTTGGTGAATAAGCCTTTCCCCAATTACAAGTTTACGCAATTCCTAGCATTCCTAGTAAAAAGATGTGAAGATCAAGAGGTTAAGACGACTAAGACTCATACCCTCATCCCTAAGCAATATAACCCTTAGGAGTAATTCAACAAGGACCTGAAATACAAGGAACCTCCCAGCACTCATGCAAATCACAGATAATGCTATTATATAAGCAAAAATAAAACAGATGAATCACTCTAACAATTAATGGAAAAAGCATATGAAATTAAGAATCAATTCAAATACATGAGAGTTCACAAGGTTACATCATTNAAAACAGATGAATCACTCTAACAATTAATGGAAAAAGCATATGAAATTAAGAATCAATTCAAATACATGAGAGTTCACAAGGTTACATCATTCCCCAACAACAAATAGAAATTAGTTCCCCATAGACATGGGGGAACCTATGAATAATGGAAGAGAAGAAGAAGATGGAAGATCTAGAATTGGCTAAGAGTGTATTGGAGTGCTCTTCTCTGCTAGGGGATGCAAAATTTAGAGCCCCAGGGTCCTTTAAATAGTGTCAGGCGCGTCCCAGAGTGCGGCCCGGTCCAAAAGAATCAAATCAAAGCAAAAATAGGGCCGATCCAGGTGAATTCATGCTCAAGCGTCGCAGGGAGCTCGCCCAAGCGTGAATCAATGCTCATGTTGAGCTTGGGCATCAGTTTTCCTCGCCTAGGCTACGAACGTCTGTCGCCCGGGTGTTGGGTCCGTCACCCGAGCGACGAGCGGTGATTTCCAGCTCGTAAATTCTTCGTTCTTCTCGCCTGGGCTCGCTCGAGCTGTAGGTTTTCTTCCTTTTTGATGCCTCTTTGACCCTTTTTGAGCTCCATCTTCATGGCTTCTCACTTCTTCTTCCTTTATTGCTTCAATCTCTATTAAAACAAGGAGAATTTGTTAGAAAACAGTTAAAATAAACCTCAACTCTCTTATTCACACAATTTACCGAAAGGGTGCTTTTAGTATCAAAATCATGTATCAAATAACGGTATTTTATTTCGTTATCATAACCCCAAACTTAGAACTTTGGTTGTCCTCAAGCAAACAAAATGCAGCTCAGCTTTTCAGAACCATCACTACAATGACTCAACCTTTTTAAAAATCTTTTCAGGACAAGAATTTACTCTCATCAAGTTCAGCATAAGATCTCAGTCAAGATGTGTAGATGTTTCAATGCATTAAACAGGTATTATCCTTAAGAATGATAATAAACGAAGCAAAGATGCAATCAAAAATTCAGAGAATTATTCCTCACCAGGGAAAGTGTTTCACTCAAGCACTCAAATATATCCCTCAAGCATTCATAAGTGTCTCACTCAATTCACAGGTGTATGGTGTGGTGTTTCTCTCTGTTATCACAATGTCACACAAATTAATTTTGCCTTTTATTTAACCATAATCAAACATACTCACAAATAGGTTGTCATCACAAGGGCTTTTCATGGCTTGTAACTTGGCTGGGCTAAGAAGGAAATTGGTTTTTCTGGTCAGCAAAGCTCCTTGAGTTAAGAGAGGCATTTGCGAGATCTTCTTTTAAGAACAACTCTCTTATCTTTTTCCCAGCCTTCCCTTGCAGTGAGCTCTTTCTTTTTCCTTTGGAATTTTTCTTTTCTCACTTTTTCTTTTCTTTTGCCTTTTTCCTGCTTTTTCTTTTCCTTTTCGCTCACTGCCTAGAGAGGTGGTCTACTTCTTGGTACCCCAAACTTGAACCTTTATTAGTACCTCATCAAATGTTCTCACCTTAACTCAAGGTAAACAAATTTTCAAAAAGGTTTTTCATAATTTATTAGGCTTAGGGTTCAAAGGTTAGAAAAAATTGTTCTCTTTTCAGTGGGCAAAACTATTTTGGAGGCCAAAAGAATAAGGGATAACAAAACATGGCCTTGATCATATGGAACCTGCAAGCAAGTAGTTCAATCATAGAAAATTTGTGCAAAACCATTCATGCTTCGAAAGTAATAACAATTATTTAAAAACAACTCTGAAGCTCAAAACTCACACAGGTAATCTCACAATTTCTCAAATTTAGAAAAACATCCTGCTCAGTATTTTAATCAAACTTTATTTCAAGCACCTGTCTCACAAATTTATCATGCATCATCTCAACCTCAATCAAATACTAAAATTTTCAAGAAAAACAAGATCTTCACACAAAATAGACCACAGGTGAATCAAAGCGGTTTAGTTCATTCAAGCAGAGCATATAGAAATTAAAAGAAAACACACATTAAAAATTAAAATAAATAACAAAAATTAAAAAGTAAAGGTTCAGAGCACTGGGTTGCCTCCCAGCAAGCGCTTCTTTAATGTCACTAGCTTGACCCAATAAGCTCATGTCACATCAATCAGCTGCATGATTGTGGAGATGTCATCCTTTCCCTTGGCCTGCCAGCTGATCTTTAACATTTTTCTATTCACCCTTTTTGTTCTCCTAGAAGTAGGAGCTTCAATCTCTATCAGTCCATCTGTTGTGAAATCTTTTATTACCCAAAGCTTCTTGTTGAATTGCATAGGGAGGCCTGGTCTCAGTCCTTCCTGATTCTTTAAAGGACTTTGATGAGCACTTTTTCCTTTGCTATCTTCTTCTTCCTTAGGTACCTGTGATAGAAAATATTTTTTTCCTTTTTTTCTGGGTTTGGTGGTTCTGGTACCTTTCCCGGGTGCATCTTTTAATGCACCTTTGGGCATGGTTTTCTTCTCTTCAATCTGCCGCCCTGTCTTACAGGCACTCAGGATCACTTTCTCTTCTTGATCTTTGAGGGCTATGGTTCCCTCATCAACATTGATAATTACTTTGGCCGTCTTCAGGAACGACCTTCCAAGAATGATAGGAATCTCTGCATTTTCTTCCATCTCTAGAATGACAAAGTCTACCAGGAACATCAGGTTGTCAACTTACAACTTTATATTTTCTAGTATGCCATAGGGCCTTTTAGGGGATCCATTTGCCATAAGGAGAGACATCTTTGTTGGCTTTACTTCTATTTCTCCCATGTTTTTAAGAAAAGTCAGGGGCATTAATTTAATGTTGTACCCCAAATCAATCAAGGCTTTCCCAATATTATGCTCCCCAATGTTGCAAGGAATGGTGAAACTTCCTGGGTCTCCTTCTTTTGGGGGAAGAGTCTTCTGTAAGATCATTCTGCAATCCTCCTGTTCTTCATTTGTTTCCTCTTTTAAATTTTTCTTTCTGAGGAGCTAGTTCAAAAATTCCTTATATTCAGGGATCTGTTGCAGGGCTTCTGTTATAGGGACTTCTATCCCCAATTTTTTTGAAATTCCTTCAAGACACTCTGCTTGTATTTTTCTTGTATTCTAATCTTTAGAGTCCTTGATAAGTTTTTCTTTTCTCTCCTCTTCCTTTTTCTCACCCTTTTCTTTCTCTCTCTCTCAAATTTTCTTTTTCACTCAAAATAATTGTTTCACTCTTTTCCTCTTTTTCACCCTCACTCAATGTTTCTTTTTCTTTTCCCCCTTTTTTTTCTTTTTCTCTCCTATCTTTTTCTCTCTCATCCTCCATGCTTGTTATAACCTTGCATTCTTCTTTGGGGTTAACCTCAGTATTAGCCCCAAAAGTTTTGTACGACTTTTCCTGCATTTGATTGACCGTTTGAATTAACTGGCCCATCTGTGTTTCCAGGTTCCTGATAGCCGCTTCTGTGTTTTTCTGGTTAAACTGAGTAGCCTGCATAAACTGGTTGAGAGTTTCCTGGAGTTGTGCAGATTTTTCTAGCAAAGAGGATTGTTGCTGCCACTGCTGCTGCTGCTATGGTGGCTTATAATATTGCCCACCAGTTTGTCCAAATTGTCCTTCTCCATTACTTGGGTGAGATCTCCACCCATGGTTGTAGTTGTTGGAGCGAAATTGGTTTTGATTGCCCATGTAGTTAACTTCTTCATTAATATTCTCAGGCACTGCAAATTGACCATTAATATGGTCGCCACCACATAACTCACAAAGTTCTTGTTGAACCTGTGCCACATTTTGATGTTCTTTTTATGGCTGCATCACCTTCTTGGTCATGATCTCCAATTGCTGAGTGATGATTTTATTTTGAGCAAGCAAGACATCATTGTTAGCAAAATGATGAAGATGAAGTTTTGATGATGTCCAAATCAAGTCAAGAGAAATGAAGATTCAAGAAGATCCTTTGAAGACTTGTTTTGTTGTTAAAAGCTTTTGTAATAATTGTATTTATTGTTTAGGACTTAGATTTTCATTGGTTTTGATTCCATATACTTTCGTACATTGTAATTAGTGTTAAGAGTCAAAATCGCACCGTTTTAATCGATTAAAAGTGACAGTTGGAGGTTTCAGATTTGAAAAACTAGCCATTGTACTCATTTTAACCGATTAACACTTGTATTAATCGATTAAAAGCATTAAATGGTCAATTTCGAAGAACGGAAGAGTATTTGCTTGGAAGAGGAAATAGCTGGTTCTTAAGCAAATGCAACTCTTCCCTTATGCTTAAGAACTCAGAAACTCTTGAGAAGGGTGTGTTCTTGTTCAGCTTGTGAAACTCTTGTCTGTAGAGTTGGTGAAGTGTTGTTACGATGACAGAGGAAATAGTCGGTTCATCCTTGGTGCGTCTAAGGAGGTGTTTGGAAGAGGATCATCCTTCGTGAAGTATTCGGAGGAGGTGTCTCATCCTTTGTGAAGACTCAAAGGAGGTGCAGGTTCATCTCTTGTGGTATCAAGAGAGGTGGTTTCTAAACTTTTACAAATTGTTTCTTTGTGATTGTAATTTGTAATTGTTTTGTGATTAGTGAACTGTTTATCTTGGTTTGAGATAAGCGACTGGACGTAGGATTGGTAAGATCCAAACCAGTATAAAATTCATTTGTGCAAATTTCTGTCAACCTTACTCTTTCATTTATATTTATTATTTGCATAGTAAGTTTAATTGAGAAGAAATTAAAAGGCACGCATTTGAATTAAAAACCCTCTTGGTTTGATATTCCACGCTAACCATTCCGCTGCAGCCGCTCTGACAATCATAAGGCTGTAATTGAAAAACTCCTTTAGGTTGGGCAGACGCCCTTCTTTCATTATGCATCTCATTGTCATTGGCAGCGATGTTCTCAATTAATTCATAGGCCTCATCAGGAGTCTTGCATTTGATATTGCCCCCAGCTAAGGCATCTAACATTAATTTGGTTTGTGACCCAAGGCCTCCAAGAAAGAGAATAACCATTGTTCCTTCATCAAAACCATTAACAGGTGTCTTTCTCAATAGGCTTTTGTATCTGTCCCATGCCTGCCCCAAGGTTTCCTCCATGCCTTGTCTAAAAGAAGAGATTTCTTGCTTCCTTTTATTGATCTTTGATGGGGGAAAGTATTTGTTGATAAATTTTGCTACCACATCTTCCCATTCAGTGAGTCTGTTTTCAGGAAAAAAGTTCAATCATAATTTAGCACTACCTCCAAGAGAGAAGGGGAACATGCTCAGTTTTATAGCCTCATCAAGAACCCCATTCATCTTCACAGTGTTGCAGATCTCATCAAAGGTTGTCAAGTGCTCATATGGGCTTTCATGAGACAGTCCGTTGAATTGATTGCTCTTTACAAGGTGGATCAGAGCAGGCTTCATCTCCATATTTGCAGCATTGACTATTGGCTTTGCAATGCTGTTAAAGTGATGAGGGCCACCCACTGTTGTGTAGTCTGTCAAGGTGTGTCTAGCACGGTTTTGCCAATTAACTTTTTGGGAAGCCATATTGTTGTTTTCTAGAGAAGGTTTTTTAGCTGATGTCCTTGGCCTTCTGCTGGTCTCAAGTCCTTTAAGAAGAGGTTCAGAGTTTCTGCTCCGGGTATAATCCTGCATAAACAGACACAAAATCTTGAAGATATTGTTAGCACAAAATAGAATCGAATGAAATAAAACAAAAATGGAAATAGGGGATTTGAAAAATAGAAATAAAAATAAAAATAAAAAGGGGAAATATTTGATGTAATAAAATAAAATAAAATAAAGTCAAAATTAATCAAGATTCACACAAATAGCTTAGCTTAAACCGTGAGTTCCCCGACAACGGCACTAAAAACTTGTTGGGGCAAATTGGCAAGTGTACCGAGTCGTACAAGTGATATAAAATGGTAAAACCAAGTATCGTATCCCAGAGGACTCTCGGCGTTGAATAGTTGTGTGAAAAAACAAGATTAATTAAGAGTGAAAATAACAGAGATCAATGGTGTTGATTGCAATAATAATAAAATAAAGCAAAGTAAAATTGATCACTGGCAAAGGAGGACAAAGATGAATGGAGGTTGTTTTAGTATGACATGATTATGCTGTTGGGGTTTGATTTCACCAAGTTCACTCTCATGCATATAAGAATTTCTCTTTTTATGCATTAATGTTAACGTCCCTCACTAAAACACTTAAACCCAATCCATTGGTGAATAAGTCTTTCCCTGATTACCAGTTTATGCAATTCCTAGCAATCCTAGTAAAAAGATGTGAAGATCAAGAGGTTAAGACGACTAAGACTCATACCCTCAATCCTGAGCAATATAACCCTCAGGAGTAATTCAACAAGGACCTCAAATACAAGCAACCTCCCAACACTCATGCAAATCAAAGATAATGTTATTGTATAAGCAAGAATAAAACAGATGAATCACTCTAACAATTAATGGAAAAAGCATATGAAATTAAGAATCAATTCAAATACATGAGAGTTCACAAGGTTACATCATTCCCAACCAACAAATAAAAATTAGTTCCCCATAGACATGGGGGAACCTATGAATAATGGAAGAAAAGAAGAAGATGGAATATCTAGAACTGGCTAAGAGTGTATTGGAGTGCTCTTCTCTACCAGGGGATGCAAAACCTAGAGCCCTAGGGTCCTTTAAATAGTGTTAGGCGTGTCCCAGAGTGCGGCCTAGTCCAAAAGAATCAAATCAGAGCAAAAACAGGGCCCGATCCAGGTGAATTCATGCTCAAGCGTCGTAGGGAGCTCGCCCAAGCGTGAATCAAGGCTCATGTTGAGCTTGGGAGTCAATTTTCCTCGCCCAGGCTACGAACGTCTGTCACCCGGGTGTCGGCTCCGTCTCCGTCGCCCAGGCGACGAGCGATGAATTCCAGCTCGTAAATTCTTCGTTCTTCTTGCCTGGACTCGCTCGGGCTTCGAGTTTTCTTCCTTTTTGATGCCTCTTTGACCCTTTTTGAGCTCCATCTTCATGGCTTCTCACCTCTTCTTCCTTTATTGCTTCAATCTCTGTTAAAACAAGGTGAATTTGTTAGAAAACAGTTAAAATCAACCTCAACTCTCTTATTCACACAGTTTACTGAAAACATATGAGTTCAAGCAAGTTTCTATATCAAAAAGGGTGCTTTTAGTATCAAATAACGGTATTTTATTCCGTTATCACCTGGGTTGGAAGGAAACTGGATGTAGGCATTGTTTGCCGAACCAGTATAAACCAGTGTTTTATTTTCTCTATCTCTACACTCTTTAATTTCAGTCGACTATATCTGTTACGCAGTCAACTACGTTTTTCCGTTGCATACTGATGAGTCGATATTTTATTGACTATATTTAGTTTATTGCACTTAAATAAATCAGGGAATTGTGTTTAACTATCCATTATTTCCCTGTTTTTCCTAATTCTGCTTAATTTGGTCAGAAATTCGTATCTTCGCTAATTTGAATTTTCTGAGCTAATTAATTGCATTTTTGGTTGCAGGGAAATTTTGGAGATATCTTTTGGAACATTAGGAGGTGGTGTGATCATTAAAAAATCTTCATTTAGTCATTTCAATTTTAATTAAATTATAATTTAGTTGATTAGAAACTTTAATTAAGTTTTTGTGCACTTGGGCCAATGTTGGCAAATTTTATGATGGGCCCAAACTTTGAGGGACACTTGGCAATGACTTTAGGGTTTCTTTTAGAGTTGGACCCCACCATTTTTTAGGGGGTTGGACAGTTTTAGAGAGAAAAGACCGAGACACTCAATGGCTCTCCACTTTTCATTTTTCACTTTGCATGTATGAACTCTCTCTTGGAGACCACGTAGGGTTTTACGTTTTTGGAGCCATGCAATGACCAAGATCATATTTTTTCTTCTTCTCTTAATTAAATTTTGTTTATCTTTGCTTTGTGGAAGTGAATCCCTCACCCATTTTCCTTTCATTTCTTCTTGAAAGTTGAGAGCATGAGCTTGAGTCTTGAGGTGGTTTCTTGCATTTTTCATGATGGGTCTTTGGTTTGAATGAAGAGCTATTTCGTTTTTCTCCTTCTTTGCTGCCATATTTTCATATTTACTTTGAGTTTCTTGGATTGGATCATGAAAATGAAGTTCTTGTTGAGTTTGGTGGTGAAGAAAGCTTGAGTTTGTGCATGGGTGTTGAGGTTTGAACCATTTTCTTCTTGGGTTTTTGTTTTAATGTTTGAAGCAAGATTACAACAAGAATTTTGTGTTGTTTATGGTGGCTGGACGTGCTGGACTTGAAGGGTAGGGATTCATTTTCCTTTTTTACTAAAAAGTTGAAGAAAAGTGAGTGTTGAAGTTGGATTAATGAGTATAAGTTTGGGTTTATTGTTCTTGTAAACTTTTGCAATTGAAACTTTGGTCTCTTGGGTTCATTCTCGGTGGAGAAGAGTTGGAGAAAGCATTTGGATGCATGTTGTTGAAGAAAAAAACGTTTGGTGTGTAGAAGGGAGAGAGAAATGGAGCATTTAAGTTTTTACCTCTTTTGGACGAACAAAATATGAAGCACATTTTCACTAAAGGAATGTTTCCACTTTTGGTTTTGTCTTTTCCTTGCATTGCTACCAAGAATGACCATTAGGAAGGGAGTGTTTAGGTGGTTTATTTCCTTTGACTTGCCTACATGGCACATTGGTTGAAGCATTCAAAGTATCTTTCCATTAGTGTTGGTTTTTGAAGCACCTTTTTGCTATTAGCTTTGTAGCTCACGTATTTTTGTGCCTTGGTGTGTGCAATCCAAATTTTTGCTGCATGAAATAGAGAAGGGACGATTTTGCATGATGATGTGGAAGGCACATGCTTATTTTATTGGAGAATGGCACACATTTTGTGACTTATTGAAGGTGGAATTTGAAGTTTGCCTTTGGTGCTTTGATGACTTACGTACATGAGGTCTTCTTAGGCCATTTTCATTTTCAATTTCTTTATTTGGTGCACACTTGGTCACATGAATTGCTAGGAAAAAGTTGTGTTTGCTTATTTCTTTTGTTTTGAATTAATTTGCATAGTAGGATTAGTTGCTTTTTAGTTTCTCTAATTTACTTTTGCATTTAATTTAATTTAACTTTGTTGGATATTTGTTTGTCACTTTGTTGGGGTCTAGTATTTTATTTTATTTTGTTTTAATGTTGTCTAATATGTTTGGTCTTGTTACTTTAATTGTCATGATAGCTTAAATTAGTTTGGTTGGTCATTAACGATATTGCATTGTTTCCTTGAGATATGTGGACTGTGATTGTGTTTGCCACTCTGACTTGGTTAATTTGACATCTATATTTGCACTTGTAATTGGGTATACGCTTAGTTGCCTAGTTGGTGTTACATGTTCGCTTAGTTAATGTAACTGCATGGTGTAAATTAGATTTGACATTAACACTAGGTCCGCTTAGTTCGCTTTTATGAAAACAGGGTTAACCTTCGCTTAGTTGGTTAACTTTGTTTGATTAGAGGTTTGAGTTGCAACTTTATTTTGTTGATCTGTGATTGGAAACATTGTAATTAAGTTAATCACCAATTGTTTTTATTCTTTCTTTGAACCGTTTTTAAATCTTTGTTTAATTATTAGTTGCGTCTGTGCTTTGATTTTTTTCATCTGCATTCACAAACTTTTCACAAACACCCCCCCCCCCCGCCCACTTCGTGTCTGACCTAATTCTCGAACCATAGTTTGGTCCTTGAGAGAAGACCTAAGAGTCACTTCCTAGTCTATACTGCATTCTTTTATGCAATCAAATATGTTGTTGAGGTTAGATTTCACCAAGTTCCTATCCTATATATAAGAATTTTTCTTTATGCATTAATGCTAACGTCCCTCACTAAATCACTTAAACCTGATCCCTCGGTAAATAAGCATGTACCTAATTATCATTCATACAATTCCTAGTGTTGGAAAACAGGTAGGCTTCGTTTTTACACCAAGAGGGGGGGGAGTGAATTGGTGTTGTATCAAATACAAAATCTTTAAAAACCTGTGTAGTAAAACATATGTAATGATGCATTGCACATAGCACATAAAACACATAAACATGTTACACATATATATCAAAAAATCAACATAGGAACATTTAACACAACATGTTCAACAGATATAACAATCATTATAGCATAAGAGCATGTAATGCATCAACATGTATATTGTTATTAAGCAATGTGTTGTGATCATAAAAAACTAGACTGATATAGAGTTTCTATTGTCAACATTCTCAACAATCTCTCTCTTTTCTGATGATGCATAACCATGATTAATAACCAACCATGTTTGTACAATCCAATACAAAACAGAGTAACAAAATATATATCACAAGTCCTATAGCACAAGTTGGATTCCTCCTCTTGGTGAACATCTTCATCACTTGAGCTTTCAGAATCTGTGTGCTCCCAAGCAATGTAAGCTCCTTTTCTTCTCATGTTTATGCCTTGAGGGAATCTTTTCTTTCCTTTCTGTTGAGGCTTTAATTCAAGACAATCAGGCTTAATGTGACCTTGCTTTCCACATTCATAGCATTGGACAACATTTGTACTGAAGCTTTTCGTTTTGCTTTGACCTGCATCGTTATTCAGTTGACTATCATTTTGTATAAGTCAACTAAATTTTCTTACCATCAAGGTCATGAATTCTTTCTCATCCATGTCTGTTTCAGAGTTGTTCTTGCTTGTAGCCTTTAGAGCAATGGACTTCTTTTCTTCAATCTCCTCTAATCCTTCAATCTATGAAGTTCCAATTCATGTTCACGTAGCTTGCCAAAAAGGTACCCATGTTCCTCGTTGTGAGATCTTTGGATTCAGAGATTGTTGTGACTTTTGGTTGCTAGTTTCTGTTTAGACTTTTCAGAATCTTGATATTGATCTCTTCTTTATCAAATACCTTCCCAAGAGCCATAAGATGATTTACAATGTGAGTGAATCGTTTATGCACATCATAGATGTTTTCTCCAGCCTTCATTCCGAACAATTGATACTCTTGTATCAGGGAGTTCTTTCTTGCTCTCTTTACTTCATTTGTGCCTTCATGAGTTACCTCTAAGACATCCCATATTTCCTTTGCAGATTTGCATTAAGATATCCTACAAAATTCATCAATAGTCAATGTAGAGGCAATTATATTTCTAGCTTTAACATCATACCGAGCTTTTCTATTTTCATTAGCAGTCCACTCAGTAAAAGGTTTTAAAATAGTTTTCTCTTCAACAATTTTTGTAGGCACAAAAGGACCATTTAAAGTGGCATCTAAAATTCCTTTATCTTGCGATTCAAGGAAGATTTGCATTCCGATTTTCCAAAATGGATAATTTTCACCAGCAAACAGAGGCGGCCTGTTTGTTGATGCACCTTCAGCAAAAGTTTGAAAACAGGAAGTCATCCTCAGGTTTATAGTCGAATGTAACAAAAACAGAGTCGACTAAATTTTCAAATATATTATGAAAACCAGCTCTGGTGCTAATTGTTTGAAAACAGGTAGGCTTCGTTTTTACACCAAGAGGGGGGGGGGTGAATTGGTGTTGTATCAAATACAAAATCTTTTCGCAATCTTTTTATCAAAGTATGAAACTTTTTGAACTTTCTTGAAATGCAAGTAATGAAAATTTATATGTAGCGAAAAAATGTAGTTGACTGCGTTAAAAGTAAAGTCGAATGCGTTATATGCAAGTAATTCAGAAGCACCTACTTTGTGCAGAATATGATCAAGCAGATGTGTGCGCAGGCTATCTCCCTTTGAATCTCCTTCAAGAAAGATCACCACGGTCTTCTTGGAGAATTCTTGGAGCTCTCAACACAGAAAATTCAATTTGAAACAGAAATGAAAATGTTAGATCATTAAAAGTCTTTGAACAAACTCGTGTTCAGTCAATTTATAGTTTTCTGTTAAACAGGTTGTTTCTCAGTCGATTATGCTACTAATTCAGTCGACTGAATTATGACAATTATAACAGACAGTCTACCTAGTAGCTCTCAGTCAACCAAAATCAACACAGATCTAATACAGTTGACCAAGTCATCAATGCTCAACTAACTTTTAAAAATATAGCCGCTAGAGTGCAAGAGCATAACAAAATTTCAAATCAGACAATAAACACAATCGAATGTGTGGCACACATAGTTGACTTTCTCATGTAAAACATTCTGAAATTCTTTTCTTCTCAAAATATCACACAACACCAATCCTCACAATGTAGTCGACTGCACTATAACTTTTTCACACAATGATAAGTTCATGAAAGTGCTTATGGTTTTCAGCTTTAAAAACATGTGTAGTAAAACATATGTAATGATGCATTGGACATAGCACATAAAGCACATAAACATGTTCCACATATATATCAAACAATCAACATGGGAACATTTAACATAGTACACCAACATGTTCAACAGATATGACAATCATTCCAACATAAGAACATGTAATGCAGCAACAACATGTATACAATCATTCCAATATGTTGTCATCATAAAAAACTAGAGTGATATAGAGTTTGTGTTGTCAACAATCTCAAAACCTAGCATTCCTGATAATTAGGAGTGAAGATCAAGAGGTTAAGACGACCAAGACTCATACCCTCATCCCTGAGAAATATAACCCTTAGGAGTAATTCAACAAGAACCTGAACTATAAGGAACCTCCTGACACTCATGCAATTCATAAATAATGATATTGTATAAGCAAGAATGAAACAAATTAATTACTCTAACAATTAATGAAAAAGCATATAAAATTAAGAATCAATTCAAATACATGAGAGTTTACAAGGTTACATCATTCCCCAACAACAAATAGAAATTAGTTCCCCATAGACATGGGGGAACCCTATCAACAATGGAAGAAAGAGTGAGAATGGAAGCCTAAGAATTGGGAAAAGAGTGTATTGGTGTCCTCTTCTCTGCTAGGGATGCAAAACTTAGAGTCCCAGGGTCCTTTAAATAGTGTCAAAGGCGTCCCAGAATGAGGTCTGGTCCAAAAGAATCAAAACAGAGTAGAAACAAGGCCCGATCCACAAAAAAGTCGACGCCCCGACGTCCTGGGAGGCTGCTGATGAGTCGATATTTTATCAACTGCAATTAGTTTATTGTACTGAATTTAATTAGGGAATTGTGCTTAAAATGTATGATATTTTCCCGTTTCTGCTATTTGTGCTTAATTTGATCGGAAATTCTTATTTTAATTAATTTTAATTTTTTGAGCTAATTATTTGCATTATTAATTAGAGAGAAAATTTTGAAAATACAATTTGGGACATTTAGAGATTAAATGAAGGTTTGCTTGAAAATTAGTTTTCCTTTAGGAGATTGGCACTTAATATTTGAGCTTGGAGAAAAAAATAAAACAGCTGTTGTCACGGTTTTGGGCCATTCCATTTCTTCTTTTCTTTACACGGGCTACAACACTTCACGGACACAGGCTTTTATTTTTTTTATTGGCAATTAAAGAAAGGAATGCTGAATTCAATTGGTGCAAGAGAATTGGATGTGTCCAACATTGATGTTAAGACGTGTGTGCTGCCAACACTCACTTGAACACGTTGTAGCAAGCGAAATCACTTGGGCTTTGAAGTGCACACTTATTTCATATCACATGGAGGGCAACTAATTTAATCAAAACCAGCAGCTGCCACGTTAGGAAGAAGCACACAGACTCAAGAAACAAAGAGCTGCAGCGCGCTAATCTTATTGGGCCGTAATAAAAAAACATCCAGGCCGGTAGCAGATTTGGTGAGTCCAGCATCAGAAGCAGCTGCATATCCAGCGGGCCCCGTGAATATTATTGTAGTATCCACCAACATCCATTTACGTCCAGCAATTGGGCGGTGCATACAACAGCTTCGGTCCAACTGCCTCCACAACGTCCTGTAGCTTGGAGACACGCACACAGCCTTCTACACGGTCCAGTATGCATCAGCTGCCACCGAGAAGGAAGACACGATCTGCATCAAAAACTAAGGAAGCAGCAACCCAAATAAAATAACACACCATCCAGCAAGTCCTGTTGCAGCTCACGGCCCACAACAACAACACACCACGCACGTCCAGCTGCAACACCCAAGCACACGTCCACGTGCAGTCTGGCTGCAGCGTCCAACAAAGAAGCCCATTGAAGGAACGTCCAGCTTTGAATGAGGCTTGGAGGAATCAGCAATCCAGCACGTGAAGCATTTGGAGGTGGAAACAACAAGCACCTTGGCAGCAGCGTCCCAGCAACACGGCCCTCAGAAAGCAACAGCAGCTGATTACGGGAGGTACATCCTGCAAGCCCAGCAGCTTTTCACGGCCATGCTCCAGCATCTCCATGGTCCACATCAGAAAAAGGCACGCAACCCTAGGGGGATATTCCCACCATCCGTCACATGCACAGGACATCTTTCCTTTCTTTTGGAGAATAGGCAATATAGCCAGAATGTAGCTTCTAGGAGGATTGGAGATTTTTGAAGGGGTGCAGCTGCCACCACCACTCTCGGCATTCAACGTTTTCCGTTCTTGTAGAAGTGTAGAAGTAGAATTAGATTTTTGTTTTTCTTATAGTAAAAAAATGCTGATTCGTTTTTTTAGGTGCACACGTATATTTATCTTTGCTTGGAGAATGCTTTCATGTTTCATGATGGAATGCAGAGCACGTCTTTTTCTTTTAGAATGCGGTTTACGAGGTCTTGCTTTTTGAAATGATGAAAAATGGTGATTGAATGAAGTGGTGATTCACGGGTTTCTTTGCTTGCACACTGTTACCAATTTATGGGATTTTATTTCATTTCCATTCCATTTGCAATAGGCATTCGGCTGCCACGTTAATTGGTTTCCTTTTATTAGTTTATTGAACCGTGTTAGATTTTGTTTGCTTTGGATATTATATATTATTTGCATACATTCACTGACACATTGCAATAAATTTGCCATTTAGTTTAATTTATTCTTCACGGCAATTTACCTAATTTATCTCATCTTCAATTAGTTCATACATCTTGGTATTAAATGCTTTATTCCAGTGTTTGCGTTTACCAGTTGTTTGTTCTATTCGATTGTGATAATTTAATTGTGATGTTAACTTAGGTTAGTTTGTTGGTCGTTAACAAAATTACAGTGTTTCCTTGAGACTTATTGGACTGTTCTTCTATTTATTCTTCTCTGCCTGACACTCTATGAATTCTGACTGTGTTCTTGCGATTGGGTATATGCTTAGTTACCCAGTTGGTGATTGTATCTTCACTTAGTTGATCGATCTGTATAGAACACATAGGATGGAATTGTTGGAACAATCAGTATCGTTCTAAGATAGATTATAACGCATCGGAATAAAACTCAGAGTAGTAGAAAGCGTGTTCGGTCACAAAAATCATTCCTTTATCAGTTTTAAATTTCTTGTAAAACTTTTATCGAACATTTGGTGTGCTAAAAAATTAAAAAGTGTAGGGAAGAGTAAAATCACACAAATGATTTTTATACTGGTTCGAATCAAAAGATTCTACGTCCAGTTGTTAATCACTATAAAAAGTGATTAACGTTATTCACTAAAAATATAGTTGTACAGATTACAAGATAATGAAATGAGTAAGGGATAGAAAACACCTTCCTTCGACAAACGAACCAGAAAAGTGCAGCGAGTAACTTCCTTCGACAAACGAACTGGAAGTGCTTCCTTCGACACACGAACCGGAAGCAACCACTCTACCAACTCGAAGAGAACCGCTCTGACAATCGACACACGATTCGCGAGCTTCTCCTATTCACGAGACCAGGCAGAGCACCTTGCTAACTCGAAGAGAGCTTGCTCCGACTATCGACACACGAAACGCGAGCCTCTCCTATTCACGAGACCAAGCAAGGAAACTTTGAACTCTAGCTTCTGAGAACTTCCTCTGACAAACAGTATTCTGCTAAGCTTCTGTTCAAAAACGTTGCTTCTGAAATTTCTAGAAGTCTAATATATAGCCAGCTGCCCTGAATATCAAAGGTCAAGTCCCAACTGCCACAAATAATCGATTATTGTAAGTGATAATTGATTATTCAAGTCCGTTACAGGTTTTTCAGAAAGTGATAATCGATTATGTGAAATGATAATCGATTATTCCTTAAGGACTTGTGATAATCGATTATTGCTTGTCCGTAATCGATTATTCTAGTACAAAATGCAAGTGATAATCGATTATCCATAATCGATTATTCCAGTGAAAAATACAAGGTTTAAGATTTTCCTACTACATCCAATTTCTACAAGTTGCTTTTTAAATAATTCTAATGTTCTCTTCAAGTAACACTTCTTGCAACATCATCAAAACAATTCTTCAGGATTTATCAATACTCCTTTTTGGTAACAATCTCCCCCTTTTTGATGATGATAAAAAATTCACTTTTAAAAGCAACTCTGGTTTACCTGCAACACATACAAGCTAACAGACAACAACAAAGTTAGCAGTACCTGTACCAACTGTAATATATTTCTCCCCTTATAGTTTTCTTCTTCCCCTTTTTGATCATAAGCAAAAAGATGAATACAAAAAAAATCTCCCCCTTAATATAAGCTCCCCCTTAATTATATAATATATGCAATTTTTTAAAATTTGCACTTCTATAAAATGAGAGGCAAATACATGATGAAATACCAAAGTTTAGATGAATAACTAGATATCTAACAGCCTTATATATCTCCCCCTCGAATGGGTACCAGGTTTCACAAGATCATGTCATAAGATGTCAAACAAAAATTTCTCTTAAACTCAAAAGCATATTCTGAAAAATATTTTAAGATCTATTCAGTCCAAAACAAGGCAGAGATGCTTACAAACCAGTTCAGAAAAGTATTTGCAATTCCAAAATAGTTTCAATAATTCTTAGTAAATCAAATTCAGCTTTTATCAGACTTAATTAACTCATTTAAATCAACAATCATTTTTCAAACAAATAAGAAATCAATGATTCTGCAATCAATTTATAAACTAAAGTAAATACAATAGTAACTTAAATGAATGTGATCACAACTGCTCCAGGTTTAACAGGAAAGCATTTCAGCTAGCACAATCAGTTCAAAAACCAATTTTGACAACACAAATTCATAACTTTCCAAACAACAACTATGATTCATGCACTCTCATATCTCAATTTGTTCAACCTCATTAATTTAGCTGTGCATATCAAAATATCATATACAAAAATTCAAACATAAAAGCTAATTTAGATTTTATCTTTCAACAGTTTTAAATCAAATAATTTACATCAAAGTTATGCAAATTTGACCAGTTTATTCACTGCATCCAAGTTCTTCAATTGTTTATTATTATATCTCATAAAGCATGCATTTGAACTTTTTTTTTAAAAAAAAAACACAGAAACAACTCTGAAACAAAGTTGTCAATTTAATCATCAATTGTCTTAATCTTCCAAAAATGCTGATAGAAAATTATCAGCCAACTCATTCAAATGAATCTTTCATTGCTTTTGATGTTTGACAAAAAAAAAATTATACTAAGGCTAACTTCAAAGTACTCATGAAATTGAATACTAAACCAGTTAAACACAGATTCGATTTATAATTAGAAAACAAATCATTGAAATAATAATGCTCATCAGTAAAGATACCAAAAGATTGAATTCAGCACATGAATGTCTCATAATAGATGAATTTCACTGATTAAAATGTGTGAACAGACAGGACCACATCACACGATGTATGAAACAATGATAGACATATCTTTTGCCCAAACATAAATGAATTCAACAGTAATCTCATAATGGAAGATTAAGCAGATCAAAAGGTAACAACAAATTTTAAATACTACTTAGCTCAATCACTTCATGTCGAACCAAGGCTTTTGATATCACTTGATTAATTTACTTCCTGGCTTGGAGCATCAATTCCAGAGATAGAACATCATAAAATTTTCTTCTCCTTTTAAAAACTTAATTTGCAAAACAAAGCAATAGAGTTTTTGGTACCCATAATCTTATTTGGGTCCTTGAGGTTAGAGACATATTACTTTATGACAGGAATCCAAGCATATTTCCCATTTGGAACTTCAAAATATTTAATGTTGCATCTGTTAGAAGCGTGTCCCTTTTTCATGCAATAGAAACAACAAACATCATGCACCTTGTTTTTCATAAAAGTCCCCTTCTCAACCCAAACTCTACGAGTTCTTTTAATCTAGTTCTTACTTTTAAAAACCCTTTGTTTTTATAAACCTTTTTAACAAGTATAGGCATTTCAGCATTATTATTTCTAGTTTCAACTTCAAGTAGATTTTCAAGAATATCAATATCAAGCATATGACTCTTACATGAAAGACATTCAACAGGATGTTCAACATTTGAAGACTCTTTCATTTCTAAGTTGCAAATTTTATTTCTCAAAATTACTTCCTCATTTAATGCCTTCTCATATTTAATTTGCAATTCCTTAAATTCCTTTTTCAAAGTTTATCAGCAACATTCAATTTTTCAGATTCATCAAGCAATTCAAGAAAAGCTTTTTGTACATCAAATTCACTAGTGTCAAGGCTAGAGCAACTTACTTGGCTTGCAGTGTCATCAGTATTAGCTGTCAAACATAAGTTTGCTTCTTCATAAGAGACACTTGAGCTTGAAGAGCTTGATGCATTATCCTCCCAAGCAAAGTAAACATTCTTCTTCTTGAAAGACTTCTTTTCTTCACCCTTTTTAAGGTTTGGGCAATCCGCATTAACGTGTCCTTTTTCTCCACAACCATAACACCTGTAATTTGAAGAAGATCGTTGTTTCTTCTTTCGATCCTTTTTAATTTGTTCCTTGCCTTTCAATTTCATGAACTTGTTGAATTTTCTGAACATGTGAATCATATTTTCGTCGTCTGAGTGTTCATCTTCAGATTTCTCATCCTTTTCTGAACTCATGCCTTTTGAATTTTCAGTATTGAAGGCCAACATTTTCTTCTTTCCATGGGCTTCCTCATCATTTAATCTATTCAACTTGAGCTCGTGCTCTCTCAACTTTCCAAAAAGCACAGCCATGGACATGGACGTTAAATCCTGAGACTCAGTTATCGCAGTAACCTTTGGCTACCATGTCCTGTTCAAAGATTTCAAAATTTTAACATTTAATTCATCAATGTCAAATTTCTTACCTAAACCAAAAAGATGGTTGACGATATGTGTGAAACGTTTTTGCACATCAGCGATGGTTTCACCCTGTTGCATCCTGAACATCTCATACTCCTGTATCAGGGTGTTCTTCCTAGCACGTTTCACATCATCGGTTCCTTCATGGGTTACTTGAAGAACTTCCCACATCTCCTGAGCTATTTTGCACACTGAGATCCTATAAAATTCATCTAATACCAAAGCAGAGGATATTATATTGCGAGCCTTTATATCAAATTGGGCTCTTTTATTCTCTTCAGCAGTCCATTGCAAATGTGGTTTTTCTTCCACTACACCATTTAAATTTACATTAACCATTCAAAACAACTTCCAAATACCTCTATCAATTGACTCTAAAAATATTTGCATTCTTATTTTCCAAAACGCTTAATTTTCCCCCGTAAACAAAGGAGGTCTATCAATAGAAGCACCCTCTAAATACATTTGGTTATGACCGCACATTTTCGAAAAATTTGAAAAACTACCAAAGCAAGCTCTGATACCAATTTTTGGAACAATCAGTATCGTTCTAAGATAGAGTATAACGTAACGGAATGCAACTCAGAGTAATAGAAAGCGTGTTCGGTCACAAAAATCGTTCCTTTATCAGTTTTAAATTTCTTGTAAAACTTTTATCGAACATTTGGAGTGCTAAAAAAATAAAGAGTGTAGGGAAGAGTAAAATCACACAAATGATTTTTATACTGGTTCGAATCAAAAGATTCTACGTCCAGTTGTCAATCACTATAAAAAGTGATTAACGTTTTTCACTAAAAATATAGTTGTACAGATTATAATATAATGAAATGAGTAAGGGATAGAAAACACCTTCCTTCGACAAACGAACCGGAAAAGTGCAGTGAGTAACTTCCTTCGACAAACGAACTGGAAGTGCTTCCTTCGACACACGAACCGGAAGCAACCACTCTGCCAACTCGAAGAGAACCGCTCCAACAATCGACACACGATTCGCGAGCTTCTCCTATTCACGAGACCAGGCAGAGCACCTTGCTAACTCGAAGAGAGCTTGCTCCGACTATTGACACACGAAACGCGAGCCTCTCCTATTCACGAGACTAAGCAAGGGAACTTTGAACTCTAGCTTCTGAGAACTTCCTCTGACAAACAGTATTCTTTTAAGCTTCTGTTAAAAAACGTTGCTTTTGAAATTTCCAGAAGTCTAATATATAGCCAACTGCCCTTAATATCAAAGGTCAAGTCCCAACTGCCACAAATAATCGATTATTGTAAGTGATAATCGATNATTCAAGTCCGTTACAGGTTTTTCAAAAAGTGATAATCGATTATGTGAAATGATAATCGATTATTCCTTAAGGACTTGTGATAATCGATTATTGCTCCGTAATCGATTATTCTAGTACAAAATGCAAGTGATAATCGATTATAGCTTATCCGTAATAGATTATTCCAGTGAAAAATACACGGTTTAAGATTTTCCTACTACATCAAATTTCTACAAGATTTTTTAAATAATTCTAATGTTCTCTTCAAGTAACACTTCTTGCAGCATCATCAAAACAATTCTTCAGGATTTGTCAATACTCCTTTTTGGTAACAGGAATAGGTGCATTGCGTTCGCTTAGTTCGTGATTATGATAGCATGATTAATCTTCACTTAGTCGGTTAGCTGTGCTGGATTAGAGGTTAGAGTAGTCTTTTTGTTGTGTTAATCGGTGATTGGAAGCATGGTTATTGAGTTAATGACCAACCGTTTTTATTCTGTATTTGATTCCATCTTTGCATTCCTGTTTACATTTCGTTTTGCATTTTTGTTTTCACTTTTCCGTTTGCATCTGTATTTTAATATAATTCATTCGCATTCACAAAACCTTTCAAACCCCCCACTTCGTGTTTGACCTAATTCCTGAACCGCAATTTGGTCCTTAAGAGACGACCTAGGAGTCACTTCCTAGTCTATACTGAATTCTCATATGCAATCAAATTTGTATGGGCTGCGACCCCCATCAGCCGCCCGGGCGAGAGTTGAACCTCATGTAAGGCCCAGGAGTCAGGATTGGACGCCTAAGCTATGAAGTCCCACCGCCCAAGCGACGAAGGCCACCGCCCAGGCAACAAGCGTCGATTCTGCTCTCTTGAGCTACGCTTCTGGACGCTCGAGATTCGCGTTTTCCCTTCTTCTGGTGCCATTTTAGCCTCTTTTGAGCTCCATCTTCTTGGCTCTTCATCTCTTCTTCCAGTATTACCTCAATCTCTGCCAAAACAAAGGGAATTTGTTATAAAACCATTAAAATCAACTTCAACTCTCTTATTCACACAATTTATTCAAAACGCATGAGTCCAAGCAAGTTTCTAAGTGAAAAAGGGTGCTTTTAGTATCAAAATCACATAAGAAATAACGGTGTTTTAAACTGTTATCATTCTCACAGCAAGTATAGATGCACAATATAGTACAATAACAATCAGAGCATATAGTCAGTGTAAAAAAAATTGTATCATGTATATGATTTCAAGCAAATTTATCATGCATAGATACAATCCTCAACAATCTCACAGTATAATCTCACATATGTAACACAAAATCAGAAGCAGATATATATTGCAGATAATCAGAAAAATAATCAATAAACACTATTGATGAGTCGATATTTTCTTGACTTTACTTAGTTTATTGTGCTAGAATTAATCAGGGAATTGTGCTTAATTTTCTGGTATTTTCCCGTTTTTCATAAATATGCTTAATTTGACCGGAAATTCTAATTTTAATTAATTTGAATTTTCTGAGCTAATTACTTGCATTATTATTTGCAGGGAAAATTTTGGAAACACAATTTGGGACATTTGGAGGACACCAAATAAATTCAAGACTCCCCAATTAGACATTTAAATTTTAATTATATTGTAATTTAATTGTTTAAACTTTTAGACAAACTTTTGCACATTGGGCCATTGTTGGCAAAAATATGATGGGCCCAAGTAGTAGACACTTGTCACCCTAGGGTTTCCTTTTATTTTAGGGTGGACCCCACCCATTTTGGAGGCAACACTTGGTCTCTTAGTAATGTTCAGCCGTCACTTTTGGGGGGCAATTTTTTCTCTCGGCAATTTGGTGCAGTAACTCTCGGCTGAAGCATAGATTTTGGGCATTGCAACTTTCTTTGAATAATGCTTTTAGTAATGGGTATTGGGTGAATTCAAGAAACATTCTTCCTTTCATTGTACGCAAACTGCAACGTTGGGATGCTACATTGACATTCCTTTTCATTTTCATTTATTTTATTTGAATGAAAGAGTAAGGTGTGTTGTCTTGTCCATGGGTCCACCAATCTTTATAGCATTTTCATTTTTTTTATATTCATGGTAATAGAAAGCACGTGACAGCTCTTGGTTTCTTAAATGATAAATAGCCTTTTACTTTGCTTTGTTCAATTGAAGAGTATATTAGGTGGAGGTTGTAGCTTGATGGGACATTATTGGTAGCTTTTCTTTTAATGTGAGAATGGAGCACGTGGTGCAGCAATGTCCAGGTTGCTTGAATGAAAATAATCCTTTGCTTTTGTTTCTATAAAATGAAGAGTTGAATAGTAGATTAGATGGGATTAGGTGAGTAGTGTACGGTGAGTGTTAGTTTTCTTTTAGATTAAGTAGCATTCATTTTCTTATTTTAATTGAACTAGGTTTTATCATTTAGTTTATTGTAGCATAGTTGTTACGGTTTTGATGCTGGAAGGAGAGTAGGCTTTTATTTATTTATATGGCATGATAGATGGCCTAGGTAGAAGTAGGTGTACGGTTTGCTTTCTTGTGTTTTGGAAAATTCATTGCAATTGAAAAGATGAAGTCGTCACACACTTAGCTGCCAATCACATGGGTTTCATTTTCTTTCAACTTAGAAGCAAGGGAAGTCTCGGCAATGTGATTTTGTGGAAGAAGAAAAGTAATTTTTTTTGCTTCATGGTAGCAAGGCAATTTGACGTTAACCTTTGGGAAGAGAGAGGAATTAATTTTCTTCACTTTGAAGCTTTGGGAGGTCACGGCCAGAGGGTAACTTTTAGGCCATTTTCAATTTAATTTACTTTAGTAGGTGCATGTGTCATTTGAATTGGTAGAAAAAAAAATATGTTGTTTATTTTGTTTAGCTTTAAATTAGTTTGAATTGTAGTTTAGTTGTTTTTCCTTTCTTTAAATTAGTTTTGCATTTGATAGTTTTAACTGTGCTTAGATATTTGTTTGCTCTAGTATTGGGTTTAGCATTTTCACTCTCTGGACTCGATCTTAAAAAAATAACTGCAACCATACCAGAGGTCCAAATGCTACGTTTTATATTGCAGATAATCAGAAAAATAATCAATAAGGACTATAACCAAATTCCAGTGAAGGAATTTATAATCCTGTTGAGCTCAAGTCGATTGAATTAGTAACCTAGTCGATTTCATTGCTTCTCTGTGAGTTATTATTCCAACAGTAATTTCCAAGCAATTTTTTTCTTGGAAAACCTTTCAAAGATCTCTTGCAGATCAAGCAATTTAGTTATGCAAGAAAAGATAATCCAACATGAAGTTAATATGCAGAAAAATGTAACAGTTTAAACATGCATAATCAACTTCACTCAATATACAGTCGATTCAATACTCGTTCAATTTGAGCAGATATAATCAAACAATTAAAGCAATTGGATTAAAATGAAAATACTAATTTTCATTTCTTATTTAAGGATATTACATTGATAAGAGTATAAAAAGATACAAAACAAAACAAAATGGCAATCTAAGCTATTTACAAAAGAAACATAGGACAACCTAAGACACAAAACACAAAAACATAAGACCGATAGCCAACACGACTTGAATCACACTACCAAGTTAGCTAGGCCCCTATCATACATGAGAGTTCATAGTGTTGTCTTCAGACATATCTTCTTCAGCCCCTTGATGTAATATGAGATTAACCTTTGATTCAAAATGATCAAGCTTGTCAACGATTTTCTCAAGATGATTAATAGCAAGATGTATGCAATTGTTATCAAAGTATGCGATCCTTCTTTGTTCATTTGTGACAGAAGTGCATTCAAACATGTACAACAAATTTTCTTCTCCCGTAAAGCATTATCCTTTGAAAGTTCTTGTCAGTTCAAAAGAAATCAGAGTATTCTGGTTTATCACATTTACACAGTTACATCGCAGCTTACCTTCACTATTAATGTTCACACCTTCTTCTTCAAGTATTTTACTGACTGGTATTGTGTAAGGTAGATAGTGCGATATGTTCAAAGCACTTTCAATCATATGATCTTTCAGTACTTTCACCCAGTTAGTGGGAATGTCATTTTTAAGCGCATGTAGTAGGAATATGTCTTCAGTTGACATATTTGGCTCAAGTAGTCTTCCAAGAAGAATCCCAAAAGCAATTATATGAGCCATTATTCTTTCCTCCATCCTTAGTCCTTCATGTGCAAAATCTCTTTCAGTAGAATAACTATGTGAGGGTCTTAGCCACCCTTTGTAGATATCTCTCTTTTTCAACAGACGATTTGCTTCAGAAGATGGTAGATGAAAGGAGATGCCATCAACTGTTAAACCAAAGGTATGTAACCAAGTGTTGTCGTCGATTACAATGTCAACTCCTTTTACTCTAGAGTGAATATCTCCATTAATCAGTTTCAAGCCATGATATAACACTTTCACGAGAATTGAACCAATGCCGAAAGATCATGAGATTGCAACAAACCAGGAAACATACACTCTTCTCTTTCAAATAGGTTCAGATCAAGATACTTGGGAGTAACTACAACCTTGATAGTTCCATGAAAAAAGCCTTTCTCTAACATCATCGTCACTTATCCATCCTGTACGACTTGCTTCCGTTTCAGAAGATGAGATGACCTTAGATCGTTTTGAGGAAGAAGATGCCATTTTTCAGAAGAAATTATGGTATTTCCTTCTCAGAATGGTCTAGGGTTTCACATACAGCTCGTGTGATTTTGAGTCAGTGTCGGATATCAGACATTTTAGAGGCAAAAACCAAGAGAGTTATCAATAAAATTTCCTTTTAAATTTTCAATCCATTTACTAAAAAATAGAGAGTTAAAGTCGACTTGAGTAAAACTAGAGTTGACTACAGTACGACTCACACGATTCAAGACAGAGTGCAATCAATAACACATATGTAGTCGAATAGACTCATAATAAAGTCGACTGAAAATCGTGAAATCAGTTTTTTAAACCAAATCAATCATTTAAAGATACAAACAATCATACACACAATCAAGCATCAATAATCAATCAATTTTACATGATGCAATAGAGTGATACAAATTACCCATTGTAGACACTCAAGAAGATTCATATATACACTAGTACAAAAATAGCCTATTACGTCATTTATTTTTGGCCTTTAACGATGCATTTGCTTGCGATGTTATAGCGGGTGACGTAAATTTACATTGAATATTACAGGGTGACGTTAATCGAACTCGTTTACGTTGAATACAAAGGTAATTGACGTAAAGTTAATGTCTTTTATGTAAATCGACGTTAAGGTATGTCCTATAGAATAGAGTTTGACGTCCAATATTTAAATAAATATTTATTTATAAAGAATGATTTTTCGTCATATGGTCGGGGGAACTGATGTAATTTTGACGTCGGCGTAGAGGATTGGTGACGTAATTGATGAGTCATTTTTTCTTGACTATATTTGCTTTATTGCACTTAAATAAATCAAGGAATTGTGTTTAATTGCCCTTTATTTCCCCGTTTGTCCTAATTGTGCTTAATTTGGTCAAAAATTCGTATTTTCACTAATTTGAATTTTCTGAGCTAATTAATTGCATTTTTAATTGCAGGGAAAATATTGAAGATATATTTTGGAGCATTAGGAGGTGGCGTGGACATTCAAGACTCAATATTTAGTCATTTCAAATTTTAATTACATTGTAATCTAATTGTTTAAGAACTTCAGTTAAGCTTTTGTGCATTGGGCCAATGTTGGCAAATTTTATGATGAGCCCAAACTTTGAGGGACATGTGGCACCAAACCCTAGGGTTTCTTAGAGGTGGACCCCACCAATTTTAGAGGCTTGGACGACATTTTAGAAGGAATAGCCGACCAAACACTTCTAGGTCTTCAACTTTCATTTTGCTTTGCATGTATGAACTCTCTCTTGGAGACCATGATGGGTGCTTCACGTTTTTGAGCTTTAATGAACAAAGGTTATGTTTTTCTTCTTCTCTTGCTTGCAACTTTACTTATTCTTGCTTAAGGGAAGGGAGATTTATCACTCCTCTTCTTTCATTTTCCAATTGCATGTTGAAAGCTTGAGCTTGGAGGTGGTTCTTTGCATTTTCATGGTGGTTTCTTTGGTTGAATGAAGACCCATTTTCTATTTCCTTTTCCTTCCTCTTTGCTGCCATATTTTCGTATTTACTTTGGGTTTTCTTGGTTGAGTCATGAAAATGAAGTTCTTGATGGGTTTTGGAGTGAAGGAAGCTTGAGTTGGTGCATGGGTGTTTGATGCTTGAACCATTTTCTTCTTGTGCTTTTACTTTGATGGATGGAAGCAAATATTGAGATGGAGCATTGTGTTTCTTGATGAGGGCTAGACGTTTTTGGAAGGGGAGATAGTGATTCCATTTTGTTTTCATCAAAAGTTTGAAGGAAAGTGAGTGTTAGGTGGGTTAGTAGAAGTTAGAATTTGGGGTTGTTGTTCTTGTAATCTTTTGCAATGGCAACCTTGGGATTCTAGGGTGCATTCTTGGTCTTGAGAGGTAGAGAAAGGTTTTTGGTGATTGTTGAGAAGTGAGAAAACCGAGAGGTGTGTAGTAAGAAGAGAGTGGCACATTTAATTTTTACCTCTTTTGGACAAGCACAATATGAAGCACATTTTCATAGAAGGAATATTTCCAATTTTGGTGGTCATCTTTGCTGGCATTTGCAATTGCCGAGAATTGTATGAAGGAGAGAATGTATTGTGATTGTTTTTGTTCCCTTTGACTTTGCACATGTGGCACCTTGGGAGAAGCATTCAAAGCATCTTCATTTGGCATCTTAGTTTTGGAATCACATTTTCTACATGGTTAGGAGTGTGGGTTCGGCAATTTGCATTGATGGAGAGAGAGAAGCACGTTTTTGTATGGTAGAAGGTAGAAGGAAGCATTTTCTTGGAGAATGAAGAACATGGGACAAGAAGTCAACACATTTTGTAGCTTATTGAAGGTGGAATTTGAAGTTGGACTTGGTGAAACATAACTGACGACCAAGAGGTGTTCTTTGGCCATTTGGACTTTTAATTTATTTGTTAATTGCATCTTAGGTCACTTAAATTGATAGAAGTAAAATAGGCTTGTTAATTTCCCTTGTTTTCACTTAGTTTAATTAGTAGGTTGAGTTGTTTTTATGTGTTGAGTTAGTGTTGCATTTAATTATTTTTAACTGTGTTGGTGTCTAGTATTTTATTTTATTTTGTCTTAATGTTGTCTTGTATTTGTTGTAGAAATAATTTAGTTGTCATGCTAACTTAAATTAATTTGGTTGGTCATTAATAAAATTACATTATTTCCTTGAGATTTTTGGACTATAATTGTGCTTGCTACTTTGACTTGGTTAATATTAAATCTGTATTTGCACTTGCAATTGGGTATACGCTTAGTTGCCCAATTGGTGTTACATCTTCGCTTAGTTGATGTAACTGCATGGTGTAAATTGGATTTGACATTAACATTGCGCTCGCTTAGTTCGCTTTTATGAAAACTGGGTTAACCTTCTCTTAGTTGGTTAACTTTGTTGGATTAGAGGTTTGAGTCGCAACTTTATTTTGTTGATCTGTGATTGGAACATTGTGATTAAGTTAATGACCAACTATCTCTAGTCGGTGTTTGAAACCGGTTTTACATCTTTGTTTACTTATCAGTTTGCGTCAGTGTTTTGATCCTTGTTTTTTCCGCATTCACAAATATTTTCAAACCCCCCCCCCCTCCCCCTTTGTTTTTGACTTGTTTCTGAACCTAAATTGGTCCTTGAGAGAGACGACCTAGGAGTCATTCCAAGCTATACTGCATTTCTTTATGCACATTAAATTTGTGTGGATTGCGACGACCTCATCAGTAATATTCACGTTGAAGTGTAAATTTGACGTTAACTTTTGAATAAATATTTATATTTAAAGGAATATTTGACGTTAGTTATAAGGTGAATGATGTAAGGTTGACATTGAACATGTTTACAGTCGACGTTACTGATAATGGTTCAAAAACCGTTATTTTCATACTTAAGATTGATATTAAAACACATCCTTTATGACATTGAATTAGCTTGAAATCATGCAAATTGCTTAAGTTAGAGAGTAAGAGAGTCAAATTGGGTTTTCTTGGTTTTATGCTTGGTTTTCCCATGTTTTGCAGCATCTATCTAGAATTAAATGATGGAGGTTGAAGTAGAGATGAGTTGAATTGAAGAGAAGGTGGAAAAGTGAAGAAAAGAAGAGTCGCAACCACCGTTGGGCAGTGCAAACCCACCGCTGGGTGGTGGACTCGTCAGTAGAAGCTCTGGAGGATGCTCGAGCGACAACGCTAAGGGGTGATATAAGTGTCGTGCCTATCGTCGGGCAGTGTAACCCACAGTTGGGCGATGTAACCCACCATTGGGCGGTGTACTTATGGGCCTGGGCTAAAATTTTGATATTTCTCTAAGCTATAAATAGATTTGCATGAACCAGAGCAGCTATCTTTTGGCAGAAGGATGCAAAAACACTCTCTACCGACCTTGGAGGCGGATTTTGGATACGAAATGTAAGACCCGTATAAATAAAATAATGTTTTAATTTAATTATTTTATTTTGGGATATTAAATAATAAATAATTTTGTGAAATGGTGTTGTAAAATATTTGAAGAGACAAATAAAATTAAATTAGTAATTATTTCTATGTTAAATTTTGAAAAGAGTTGAAAAAGTAGTTAAGTATAAATGGTTGTGGTTTGATATAATATATGAAGTTTGGTTTAGTGGTTGCCTTGTGTTTTAGAAAAGAGGAGTATGTGTTTGGTCTTAAGTTCAACCCTCCCAAGTCTAAAACTTTTTAGTTTCCACATTGACATGTGGGACCCACAATGAAGTAAGAAAGAGGAAAATGTGATGTCCGTGAGCTACGTGGATGAGTTTTGGTCTCTTTCCTTTGCTTGCTTTCATGCATTAAAAGAAGAAAGAGAAAGGTGTAGTAGTGTAATATTATTTTAATATTTTGTGTGCATGTAATTTGGTAAAAGAAAGTTGAAAAGANGAGCCTTTTCACGTCCTTGAGTGTGTGTGNTGCAGCATGTGTGCAATTCATTGTTTGGTTGCTTTTAATTTTCTTTTGTCTTATTTGTATGGTGGGAGAGAGAGAGAAATCAGGAAAGGCTTGGTTGTTTAAAGTAGGACCNTGAANGNCCAAGAGGAGAGATCTTTTGCTTCTCATTTATTTCTTGCATTCACATGTTACATTGCATGGGTCTCAACGTTTTTCCACCTTTGCATGGAATTTGGACACTGGTTTTCCAGACTTGAGAAGCTTGTAAGAGACCTTTGNACCTTTGCATGGAATTTGGACACTGGTTTTCCAGACTTGAGAAGCTTGTAAGAGACCTTTGATTACCTTGTGGGAGGTTACCATTCTATTAGTAATTGTAGGCTACATAAATGAGGGTTAAGGGGGCACTTTAACACCTTTTTAAAAAACTACCATTTACACACATTAAAGAGAGGTTTTATTGGTTTTAATGTGGAGTTAGGAATGGGAAAAATCTGAAATGGCTTAAGGGTGCCCTTGGGAGTGACCTAGAATAGGGGGGTTAAGGATTAGTAAGGTATAGGGTTGGTTTTACTTAAGTGAGAAAGTTTAAGTTTGTTAGGGCTATTACAAGCTTTTAGAGAGTGGAAAGAAAAAAGAGAGAGGGAACCGTAAGATTGAGTGGAGAGATATATTGCATTGTGAGAACAAATAAGTTGGTGAGAGAAAGAAGAGTCACCCTAACCTTGGTGTATTGACCGTGAATTGAAGAGATCTTGGAAGAGTGGAAGCTTGTTGTTTATTGAGGGAAGAAACCTAAAAGCCTTTGGAAGCTTGCTTGGAATTAGAGGTAAGGGGTTCAACTTGGGATATAATGTGGTGTATGATAGGTAGAAGGTAACATGATAATGTTGATGCATGCTTCCTTTCTTTTGTGTTGAGATTAAAGTTAATATGTTGATGCATGCTCTCTCCTTTTGTGTTTAGTTTCATGTGTTGTTGTATGGAGAATGATTATTTTCATGNATTTTCAAAAATTGGGGTTGTGAAGGGGTATACTTTGGGTTGTATATATATTGTTATTTTCGTTTTTTTTTTTAGTTATGGGTATACTTTGAACTTTACATGTTGGTTTTTCAAAAAGTGTTGTTCTTAAAATGGGTATACATGTTTTGGGCACTTTGGGGTGATGTATGTGTATGAAAAAGTTTTATGGGTACACTTAAAATCATGTTATATTGTGTGCATCTTGTTTCCTTATTACCATGTATGAATTACAATATTTTGTGGGATGCTTATCTACACTCTTTAACCAAGAGTGTGGGTAGGAGGGTATTGAGAGTACTCTCCTATTTTTGGAAGAGAAAAGAGTGAGTTATGAGTATGAGAGGAGTGAAAGTGATGTTGTTGTGAGATGGGGTATATGGGGTTGATGAAAGTAATGAAGAAAGAAAAAGCTTGATGTCATTGGAGGAAGAAGAACATGAAGGGGAAGGAGTGTTGGGATGTTGCAGCGTGAAAGAAACATGTTGAGAGTGAGAAAGAGAATGGAGTTTTGTTTTGTGTTGAAAAAGAAGAAAAAAAAAGGATGGGAATGCATGAGATGTGTGTTACGTAGAATGAATGAAGAGAGAAAATCAAAATGAAATAAGGAGTGTTATGGTGTGGGGCCGTGAACTTTGTTTTAAGAGAGAAGTTTGACATTGTGAAATATGAGGTGGATTTTGGTTTAATTGAAAAAAATAAAATAAAAAGGGGATGAGAGAAAGGAAGATGAGTTACGTAAAAGTAGAAAAAAAATGGACAGAGAAAGAGAGTTTTGTGGGAAAAGAGTTATTTCAAGTGGGGTCCACTTGGAGAGAAAAAAAATAATATAAAGTTTGAGTTTAAAATTAAAAAGATTAATGGGGTCCACTTGGTTGGTAAATTTAAGAGAGGGGGTGTATTTAAGATAAAAAGTGGTACATTAAAAAGTGTTTTATTTTGTGTTGTGAATTAGTAAAATCGGGGGTGCACTAGAAATATTGGTTCTAGTGGAATGAGANGGTGAGATTAATAATTTAACGGGGGTGCGCAAGTAGGAAAATAATTATATTATTTTTTATTGTGAAAAATTGATTGATTTAATTATTTGAGTATTTTAATTAATTGTTGGTCAATGAATTTGGTTGACTTTGAATATGCGGGTGATATGTGTATGGTTGTGATGGTGAAGTTGTGAGAGCAAGTGTTCTGTCATTTCCTTAGAATTCTTGTCGAACCGGTGGTGTTCGTATTGCGATACGATAGTGTGTTGAGTTCTCTGTGGAGACTGAGATTCGAGTGTCACCCTATCCTCATGCGTGGGGACTAGAGAGGGTTGGATGTCTCGCCCAATGACTTCGGCTCATGTGAGTATAGTGCTTGGCGCCTAACCGAAGTTTTTACTCGTAATTCCTTGAGGAGTCGGGGAGATAGGCCTGAAGTTGCAATGGAAGGCGGCTCGAATCGCCCTGTTTTGCGAAACAGGTTTGGTACGACAAAATTCAAGGAAACAACAGAAGCTTGTGTGAAGGATTTAAGTTGTGAGTTCAATACAGTGATGTATTGTAATGTTATGACTATGATAGTCTGGGTGGTGATGATTTAAGTTATGAGTTGAATACTGAGAAGTGTTGTGATGTGATGACTATTTTAGTCTATGTTATGATGTTGTCTTTGAAATTATATACTATGTTGTGTCCTTAGTTACTCACCCTTCACTTTTGTGGTTGTGGTTCCACCTACAATGATCGTACTTGTACGGGAGTAGATGGTGTTGCAGATAATGCAAGGCTGGAGTAGCACGATGAGAGATATGGGATTTAGCTACGGGGAATTTATCATGTTTTAAAGTTATTTTATATTTTGAATAATGGATTCGATATTTGTAAGGCTGGAACTTTAAGTTTGTAAGACGTTTGAATTTTTAAGGTTTTTGTTTCCGCGATGTTATTTTATAAATAAAAAAAAAAAATTGGCGTAAATTTTTGGATTTGGTTATTTATAAGTGGCACTCTGTTAGGGGTGTTACACGAAAGCTCCGATCTATCAATTCTAGGGTTATCTTTTCCATATTTTCCATTCAATTCATCTAGTTTCACCAAGATTATGGTAGATTAAATCCTTTGTTGTTGGGGAATGATGTAATCCTATTTGAAACTCTCTTATATAAAAGTTCTTATGTATTCATATACTTTGTTTATCAATTGTTTGATTTTTTTCCTCCGTATATATAATGCTTTGTTTAAGACATTACTCAAATGCATAATCTGTGATTCTTTCTATGTGGACACGTATAGTTAGGTCTAGACATGAGGGAATTCTCTTCTTAGCAATATTACCTAGACATAGGAATAGGAGGATCAATTGCTTTAAGCTTCTGTGCACATGAAATGCATGACTAATTGCTAGGGAGACTAGACATAGTAAACTAGTAATTAGGAGTAGGCTTTCTTCACCGAGACATCGAGTTAAAAGTAAATTAGAAAGTTGCATGAACATTGATAACAAAGTTGAAATTAGTAAGAATAGTAGGTATTTGAGAGTGGATTAGGATGAAACCGTAAACCCCAACAACATCATTCATCCATGTCGTTTATCTGTCAATTGATCAAGCCTTTGCATTTGCATGTCTATTTTTGCTTTTTGCATTATAAACTCTAAATTCATTTGTATCAAGTCTTAAGAAATCAATTCACATGAACGTTTAGGCCTAAGAGTCCCTTGGGAAACGATATTCGGACTTACCGTCTATTTATTACTTGTTACGATCTGGTACACTTGCCAGGGGACTAATAGTTACTATCGCTCAGCCCTAGAGATCCTCGCCCAACGTTTTATTATTATCGTATTGATGTTAAGATACATATATTAACGTCGGACAATGTATAAATTGACATTACCTTTAGTGTTTTTTTATTAAATTCTTTTCGTTTTAGCTCATTTAACCAAACCTGAAATACAGAAACCAGTTTTCCAATTCATAAATGCACAAAATTAATTAATTCAAACCATGCTATCATCAATTCACCAATTCCAATTAAATAGTAAAAGTAAAAGACGCCAATGCTATCATCAACACTTAAAAGAACCCACTTTTCCATTCATCTATTCATAGTATTCATCTATTCAGATTATTCATTTATTCTCAATAATCTATTCACAGTATACATCTATTCAAAATTAAAAAGCTGCACAAGTAAGCAAATGCTACTATCATGGAAGGAAAAACCTAAAACTATAGTTATTTAAAGTGTTTATTCAAATATCCTGTCCATTCCTTTCTTATTGTGTTTATATTAGTGCATTGGGCAATGCAGAAGTAGTATTAAATTGCTACAAAATCAAGGAAGGAAAGTTTACAATTATATTCATTTTAATGTCAAAAGTTTATTGATTTTTTTAAGATTTTCAAATGTAAATTTCTACCTCAGTCCAATCTCCTTATATTCTTGCTCGGATGATTGTCTTCATCCATGACATGATGTTGTAGCCAAATGCCTAGGAATCTTTCACATTTACACCAAAAATGTGAAAGAACTTAGTCAAATGTAATGGTTCAAAATTGACTACAAAAATTAAAGGTTAAAGATCAACAAATTCCAACCTTAGGATATATAATCTCAATTTGTTGACCTCTAGTCCTAGTCAGAACTCTAAACAAATTTGAAACATTTGAAACATTAGAAACATAAGTGAATATATTAATATCATAATGAATTGATAAGAATGAATGTAAATAAATACTTACCTATTTCTCCCACATGCCTTCGTTATGATCACATCGAGTTGCATGTATTTCATTGGGTACATCATCAACCTTATTTTCAATGGTTCTCGATGAGAAGGAGCTTGTCTCAAGTATATCTAGAGAGTCTTCATCATCAGTTGTGTGCATGGCTCTCCCTTCCAATACCACTGACCATTTATGATTCACTAGGTCAGTGACATAGAACATTTGTCTTGCTTGACTAGCCATAATAAATGGTTCATCCGTGTAACTCATTTTGTTAAGATCCACCAAAGTGAATCTGAGGTCTTCTATTATGACACCAGATTTACTATCAACCCATTTACACTTGAAAACTAGAACTTTAAAAGTGACATAATCATTTCCCAAATTTCTTATCCTTGGAACTGGAAAAGTGTACAAACTCAGCTTGTAGGGTAACTCCACTATTTTGAACTCTACTTTTATCGTCTTCCTCCTTTGAATAGAACAAGTAATTGTTTATGTAATAGCCGCCGAAAGTGATCACATCAGTGTTAAGCCCACGAGCTAATAGTCTCAATAGATTTTCAGAAACATTTGGAGTGGCATACATCTTTTTCTTAAACCTAGCTAAAAAGGATTTGTTATGTTCATTAAGTGTCCATTTTTCACTCATACGTGGATGTGCTGACTTAATTTATCAATGTGCTGTGAAATGTAAGGAATAACATCCTCTGTGTTGTTTAAAATGTACAATGAGCTCGATTAACTTCTTTTCCACTAACACTTTCAATCCTTACTCCTCGAACTCCTTTTCCTTCACGTTTGTGTTCATGTACTGTTTTCTTTGGAAGTCCTATTAGTTTACAACTTGGTATGTAACTTGTGAAAAATTCAATGGCTTCCTCTACAATGTAGCGCTCTATAATTGAAGCCTCCAGTCTCAATTGATTCTTAACATATCCCTTTAAGATCTTCATGTATCTTTCAACCGGGGTACATTCACCTCAAGAAAACCAACCCACATATTCGAATTTCTCTCACTAGATGGACAATCAAATGAACCATGATATCAAAAAAGGAGGGTGGGAAATACATTTCCAATTGGCACAAAAGTCTGATGGCCTCATTTTGCAAATTATCTAACTGTCGAGGATCAATAACTTTCTTGCAAATGGCATTGAAAAAAAACTCAAACGTGTGAGAATACCTGTAACAGAGACAACTAATATGGCTCGAATAGCTACTGGTAAAAGTTTTTGCATTAAGACATGACAATCGTGAGACACTAAACCAACTAACTTTAAATCTTTCACAGAAACAAGGCTACTAATATTCGACGAATAACCTCGTGGAACCTTTAAACAAGGTAAACATTGACAAAAAACATTGTTTTTCTTTTTTTGAAAGAGTGTGACAAGTTGGAAGAAGATATGTGCGTCTTCCTATGGATTGCGTGTTGAGATTGTTGACAAAACAATTTCTATATCAATCTAGTTTTTGATGATGACAACACATTGCTTAATAGCTAGCACATGTAGTTGATGCTTTACATGTTCTTCTGTTGATTAATTGTAATATCTGTTGAACATGTTTATGTGTTGTTATTACATGTTCCTATGTTGATTGATTGATATATATCCGGAACGTGTTTACATGCTTTATGTGCTATGTGCTATGCATCATTTCATATGTTTTACTGCACATGTTTTAAAGCTGAAAATCACGAGCACTCTTATGAACTTATTGTTGTCGGACAAAGTGATAGTACAATCGACTACATTACTAATGGATTCGACTATGCCAAAATCTTTGTACAAATTTTGAGAATCAGTCCTTGATGAGTGAATATTTTCATGACTGCCTTAGTTTATTGTACCGTATTTAATTAGGGAAGTGTGCTTAATTGTCCGATATTTTCCCGTTTTTCCTAATAGTGCTTAATTTGACTGGAAATTCTAATTTTAATTAATTTGAATTTTCTGAGTTAATTATTGACATTATTAATTGCAGGAAAAATTCTGAAAATACAAATTGAGGCAGTTGACGAGACATTCATTTATACACGGTGTTATTTACTTTGAAGAAAACACTTTCAACATCAATTTCTTTTGGAGGAAGCAACTTCATTTTTGTTGGGCTTCTAAAGAGCCATGGCCAGCAAAGAATATTGTGCAATTAGAAGAAAACGGTGCAGCACATTGCAAAGTAAAGGCACTCACGGGCTGGTCCAAGTGAAGGAGGTTCTTAAAAAGAAAAGAAAAAAAAATAAAAGCCAGCAGCTCCCTGAAAAGTTACGGCCAGCAAGACAAACGGACCCATTTTGGGCTTGAAGTGTGAGCACGTGAATGTTAAGCAAAAAGAAAAGGGCACAATTTAGAAGATAGAAGAGAAGTGTTTGGGGGCGGTGATGGGTGTCGCGGCCCATACAAATTTGATTGCAATTTAGGAATGCAGTATGCTAGGGAGTGACCCCTAGGTCGTCTCTCAAGGACCAACTGCGGTTCAGAATCAGGTCTAACACAGTGTGGGGGGTTTTGAAAAGGTTTCACCATGCATGAAAATGAAATTAAAACAGTAAAAACGAAAATTCACGCTGGAATTAGGCAGCTCTGACCTTTGCTCAATGTTTTAACCATAACTTCTTCTACATAGCTCTAAATGAGATGAGGTTTTTTTTCCTAGAAATTAGACTCAATTATCTTTCATTTGATATATAAAACGTAGCATTTGGACCTCTGGTATGGTTGCAGTTATTTTTTTAAAATCGAGTCCAGAGAGGAAAATGCTAAACCCAATACTAGAGCAAACAAATATCTAAGCACAGTTAAAACTATTAAAATGCAACACTCAATTAAAAAGATGAAAAGTAATTGAACATATAATGTAAGGCTACAAGAATCACCGTGCTCTCTTCCCAAGCAATGAAAGAAAATACTCTCTCCAAATTCAACTACCAAACATGTAAATTCTCTTTCAAAGCAATGACTTTCACTTTCCAAAAATGTACTCTACCTACCATGATGGGACAATGCTTTTGCTAAATGAAACAAGATGGAAATGAACTCTTCTCTCCAACAAAGATGAAACAACACCCACTTTCTAAAAGCTAAAAACATTAATTGTAATTCATCATCCCAACAATGCAAAAAGGACACTTAAATAGTAAAAGGATTGAACCAAAGTTTCATTGGGAATTACTCCCTCGGACGTGACAGCTTCAGCAAAGCAAAAAGAAAAGACCATTTCATCACCAAATACCTACGTGCCCTATTTCTACCTAATCATTCATTCTTCTTTCCAAATTAAATAAAAGAAAAGTTGCTACTAAAGTGCTGCAGCAAGGTCCTGTCAAGTGCCTCCAATTGAAATGCATAGGATTGAATGAGAGATGAATGACGTGCCAAGCTACCAATCACCACCTAATATCCTCATCAATACAACATACCAAAAGAAAAGCTAAAGGAATGTTACTAATCCTTGCAACAGAACCGAATAGTTCAACTAGTAACAAAATAAATTGCGTTTCCCCAAAAACTAACAAGAAGTGTCACCATGCACACTTCTCCCAGCTTCAGAAAAAGAGTTGAAATTTATCCAAAAGTGGTAGTTGCTCCAGCTCAAATGAAAAGGGCGTGTTCCTTCAAATCAGTCAACGGGCAATAAAAAAAATTGCAGCATTTGTAGAATAAAACACAAATTAAAAGATGTTGTTTGATCCCTCATTATTCATGAAAACATTGAAAGAAAACCCAAGTTCTATGAAGCGGCTGGAAGCAATTTTCCATTCAACCAAAATCCATTACCATCAACATTTTTTTGGAAAGAAAGAAGAGAAATCTCCTAACAACGTTCCAGCCAAATCAGCCCAAAAAAAAAAAAAACAATGAGAGAGTGACGGCTGCAACCCTTAGCAAGGGACATGTGCCTCCAAATTTAGGGTTGGGTCCACCTAATTCAAAAACCCTAGGTGCCATGTGCCATCTATTGTAACATTTTGGGCCTAAACTATTTTACCAAAAATTGGCCCATTGTTTACAAATTTAATTAAAACTATCTAGACTACTAAGTTTCAAAGTAATTAAATTTGAAATGTCCATGTGAAGAGTCTTGACTTATTTGATAGCACTCCAAATGTCCCAAATTGTATTTCCAAAATTTTCCCTAAAAATAATAATGCAAATAATTAGCTCAGAAAATTCAAATTAATTAAAATTAGAATTTCCGGCCAAATTAAGCATATTTAGGAAAAACGGAAAAATACCGGAAAATTAAGCACAATTCTCTGATTAATTCTAGCACAATAAACTAAGTGAAGTCGATAAAATATCGACTCATCAGGCGGCTAAAAGAAAAAAGAAACGCTGCAGGAGGGGGCCTTATCCATAATGCAAAGGAGGTGCTACGGTGATTTGTGGTGTGCACACAGTCCAGCTGTGGTGCATCCCCACGTTCCAGAATTGGCAGCTCTAGCATGCAACGTTCTGCAAGTCCTGACACGGCCCAACATCAACAAGTCTGGCACGTCACAGCTGCAACCACGTTGGCAATAGAGGGCCCATGAAGGAGACACACAACCCTAGGTATATTCCTAGGATAAAAGCCGTCACACTTGGAGGCACATTTCTCGGAGAAAAACATTTTACTGAAGGAGGCTTTCTTTTTGTTTGAACCATGATAATGGTGATGGATTTTGGATAGTGCAGCACGCGATTAAATGATGATTTATCTTCGCAATTCTAGTTGTTTACCAAAGTTTGAATGGAATTTTCTTCCTGCTGCTTGGTATTTAAATTGCATTCCTGTTTACATTTCGTTTCGCATTGCTATTTTCACATTCCTGTTTGCATCCGTGTTTTGATTTTGTTTATTCGCATTCACAAAACTTTTCAACAACCCCCCTTTGTGTTAGACCTGATTTTGAACCGCAGTTGGTCCTTGAGAGACGACCTAGGAGTCACTTCCTAGTCTATACTGCATTTCTAAATTGCACATTAATTTTGTGTGGGTTACGACAACCCATCAAAATTTTGGCGCCGTTGCCAGGGACCAACGGTTCGGTTTTAGGTCTTTTGTTATGTTAGTGTGTGTTGTGTTTTGTCTCGTATTGTGAGTGTGATGTTCCGTTTTGTGTGTTCGTTATTGTGTGTTGCATGTTTAATTGTGTTGTGTTTGTTGTTTCGTAATTTTTAGCATTTCCATTCTTCTTTCCTTCTTTCTTTTACATGTCTACCTATTTTGCTTATGTGGATACTGCTTCTTCTGTCTGTGTCCATGACTTTGATTCTCCTTCTGCATCTGACTCTGATATTGCTTCTTAAGCATATTATGTTGATTCCTGTGTTGAGAACAATATGACTCATCCTCCCATTCTTGAGAGTGCTCCTAGGGAGCCAGCTTTACTTAATAAGGATGATGTTCATTGCGTTCTCACCTCTGGACTGATACATTTACTGCCTAAGTTTCATGGTTTTGCAGGTGAATGCCCACATAAACATTTAGAGGAGTTCCGCACCATTTGCTCTTCAAAGAAACCTCCTCATGTCCCTGATGATCACATGTTTTTAAGGGCATTTCCGCATTCATTACAAGAAGCAACAAGGGATTGGCTGTATTGTCTTCCTCTAGGATCCATCACCTCTTGGGAAGATCTTAAGCGACTGTTCTTGGATAAATTCTTCCTTGCTCGGTATGGTTATAACAACGATTCTGGATGGAATGACCCTAACTTGGGATGGTTTGGTACCCCACAACAACCTCAATATCAAGAATCACCATTCCAGAATGCTTGTATGCCTTCCCTTGTCCAGCAACAACAGCAGTTGCAGCTTCATGAGCCTGCCCAAGCAACCCCTCATCCTTCCACTACTTCTGATCATACATTGAAGGAGTTACTGAGGCAGATAGCCATGCAGAACATTGAGTTCCAACCAGAGACTAGAGCTTCTATTCAGAGTTTGACTGATCAGATGGGGCAAATAGCCACTCAGCTCACTGAGGAACAGTCTTACGTTTTAGAGGAATCACCGTTTCAGGCTGTTCAGCTTCCAGATGATGTTAGTGACATCCAAATAGGAGATGGGGAGCAGAGTCATGAGCTCACTACTGTGCCACCTACTTTCCCACACTCCTATGTCCCCACTCTTGCACCTGAGGAGACTGATGAAGAATTGGAGGACAAGGCAGATATTAGCAACACTTCTGAGATAGGTAGACCAGCTTCACCCTCCACCACTCTACCAACTTTCAAGGAAATGGAGGTAAACATACATGTGATTGATTTTGTTATTGATGATTATGCTGATGATAGGTATGTTGATGATTATATTGTTGATGAGCATGATTTTAATTCTACCTCTCTGCACGATGAGAACCATATGAATGTTTGTTCTCCATGCATAGAACATGAATCTGATTCTTTTGTTGATACTGCTTCTAAATTTGAACTTGATTCATGTTCTGAGGGTATATCTTAGGGTCATCTTGTTACACTGAGATTGGGTGTTATACCCCTGCATTGTTGGCTGAACCAGTATAAAAACCTGTGTTTGCTTTTCTCTATCCCTTATCTTTTAGATTCCAGTTGACTCTATATTTCATGCAATCAACTACATTTTTCCGCTGCATACATATTCTGATTGCTTGCATTTCAAGAAAGTTCAGAAAGCTTTATACTTTGTTTTCAAGATTGCGAAAAGAACTTGTTTTTGATACAACACCAATTCAACCCCCCCCCCCCGTCCCCCTCTTGGTGAAGAAAGAAGCCAACCTGATTTCTAACATTGTGCATGCCCGTGTCAACCAAGTCTGGTCGTGCTTTCACTCCATCTTTTGTTTTTCCTTTAACGTTTAGTAAAGTCCCAACAACACTATCACATACATTTTTTTCAACATGCATCACATGTATGCAATGTCGCACATCAAGCTTACACCAATATGGAAGATTAAAGAATATTGATCATTTTTTCCAAATGTTTTTCTCACGGGTCATTTTTTTATGTTTTCCGAAGACAACGTCAATCTTCCTCACCTGGTTGTATACTTCTTCACCATTACGTGGTCTGCGCACTACATCATCTTCTGGACTTCCATTAAACGCTTTTTTCAATATACGGTAAGGGTGATTTCGAGGAAGGAATCTTCGGTGTCTTGTGAAAACAGTTTTCTGCCCATGCTTCAGTTGAAGATAACTAGTATTTTCTTCACAAATCGGACATGCAAAATGACCTTTAACACTTTAACCACTCAAGTTCCCATAGGCTGGGAAATCATTTATGGTGCAAAACAACATTGCATGCAAACAAAAGTTTTCTTCTGAATATGATTCGAAGACCTCGACGCCCTCTTCCCACAACATTTTTAAATCATCAATTAAGGGTAAACATCAATGTCATTTCCAGGTTGTCTAGGACCCGATATCATCATTGACAACATCGTGTATTTTCTCTTCATGCACAACATAGGAGATAAATTGTATATCATCAAAATAATTGGCCATGAACTATGTTTGCTACTTAAGATGCTATTCTCATGAATGATCAATCAACTAAGCACAAATGTAATTATGAATTCATGGAATCAATCCTCACTAGATAAGGTGTTTCTCTCAATCACTCAAGTGTTTCATGAGGTCACTCCTTCCCTCTTACTATCTACATGTCAATAAAACAAGATTGACATTCATTTAATACAACCAACATTCTCACACATACATGCCATCACAAGGACTTTTCAAAGCTTATAATGAGGTTGGGCTATCAAGAAAAATTGGTTTTTCTAGATCACAGAATCCTTGAGTTAAGAGAGTTAGTCAAACAATAATGGTTCAAGCACAAAATCTTTTTTTCACCAATTCACTCATTCCCAACTTTCCTTTTTCACTTGCATCGAGTTTTTCTTTTCATGCTTATCCTTTCTATCTTTTCTTTCTTTTCTCATGCATTTTCATTTAACACATTAGCTCAATGCATAGCGTTCTCTTTTCTCAACTTTCCCAATAACCCCAAACTTGAACCTTTTCCAATACCACAATTAATTCTCAACCTAACTCAAGGTAAAGATTTTCAAAGAAAGGTTTTCACATCCTGTTTAAGGCTTAGGTTCAAAAAGGGTAGAACATAAAATGTTCGTTTGATACAGTTCGCTTGATCCTCCCTTCTGGTTGCTCAGGCTTCGTGTTTTCCCTCCTTCTGGTGCATTTTTGAGCCCTTCTAAGCTCCATCTTCTTGGCTTTTCATCTCTTCTTCCTGTATTACTTCAATTTGTGTCAAAACAGGGGGAATTTTTCATAAAACCATTGAAATCAACCTCAACTCTCTTATTCACACAATTTATCGAAAAGGTATGAGTCCAAGCAAATTTCTAAGTGAAAAAAGGTACTTTTAGTATCAAAATTACATCACAAATAACGGTGTTTTAAACCGTTATCAATTTGCATTTTCTTTTCCTTAGACTTCTAATCATTTATGTTCTTCAAATTGCATTTTGATAACTTTAACTTGAAAGTGGTTCATTCATTGTCTTTTCATATGAAGGAGCTCTTTCAAATTAAAGTTAAAAAAGTTAAAGTCAATTTGTTATTAATCAAATGACATATATTACTTTTTCTATGATTAATGTTTGAATGTCGAACTCGACAGGGCTTCAACTTTCAACGACATCGTGGCAGACACACTACTCGTGTATTTCCAATGACCCTTGACTGAAATCTGTGAATCCTATAGTGTCTCTGAAAATGGCTTTTTCATCTCATCTCTCAAGATTAAAGAAAGCAAATAGCATGACTACTGTTAGAGAAGCTAATGTAAATGGTTAGATAAGCGATGATGATTCTCGAGTGAGATTTACTGATGGAAGTCCTAAAGTTGTTGTCTCACCAAAGTATTTTGACCTGAGATTATTTGGAAGGGAAAACTTTAAATTTCCTGAATGGATTGAGACTCAAAAACTGTCAACTTTGGTGCAAATGAACAGAGACTGGTACTTTGATCTTGTTAGAGTATTCTACCATCACTTAAAAATTATCAATGGTGACATCTGCTCAAGAGTTAAAGGTATTGACATTTTAATTAACAATGATGTCTGGCAATAGACCACTAGGTTAAAGGCTAAAGGAATCTCTTCTCATCTACCAAACTCTTAAGTAAATCGTTGGTTAAAGAAAAAGGATTTTTATAGAGGGTGGCTCAGACTTCCGGAAAATCAAACAAGAGAAAATATTTTTCTGCATGAAGACCTCAAAATTGAAGAAATTGTTTTAACACATATACTGGCATGGGTGATTCTACCAGGAAGATTGATGCAAGATGAAATGACCACAAAGGATGTGTTTCTTCTCCAGACATATCAGCGAGGAATCTTCGAATCGGGCGCGGATCGAGCTGATACTCAGAGAAGTAGCGGAAGAAACGATTTGGAAGACGAAGAAGTAACGGAAGACTGAAAACGAAGTTAACCCTAGGCTTTGGAGGTTTGTTTGGTGAAGGAGCTAGATCTAAGTTGTATGGTGGTTTAATCGGTGAAACTGTCCGATTAAACGGTGGAAAAGGTGGAAGGGAAGGTTTTGATGGAAACCTAATAAAGGAAGCCATTCAAAAAAGTAGCAACTCAAGCTAAGGCTAAGAAAGGGAAGTTAAAAACTTTCTTGACTTCCTTTCTCTAAATTCTTAGAAGGATTAACTAAAACATGTTTACTTTGTTTTGTAGGGTCTAAATAAAGCTTGAAGACTTTAAGGAGCTTGAAACAACAAAGGGCCCAAAAGCATTTTGAATGAAGCTTGCGGACAAAGCAAATGTGCGCCCAACCAAAACCCCAAGACAACTCAGCATGAAGAGGTGCTTCTCCATGTGATTGGCTGACGTGGACAACAGCATGGAATGTGCTACAAGAGCGTGGGATTTGCTCCCTCCATGTGAAAGTTGTGTCTACGAAATGCATTGGGTTTTAGAAGGGAAAACGAGATCAGATTAGGGGCATCCCCTCCTCTATAAATAGAAGGGCCAATACATTGTAAAAGACACTTTTGAGCCTTAATGAAATGCTGCAGAACTTCCATTCCAGCCATAATGCTCTTGAGTCAAATCTTCTCTTCACGTACTCTTCCCTTTCCTCTAGCTTCCTTCCATATTAGGAGGGCCTTCTGAGTTAAGAGGACAATACACACACTCCTCCCATCACAAAACACTGAAACACCACTCTGTTCAGTCCATTTCCGCTGCACCATTCTGTTTCATCTCTGGCTTGCTATTTGGAGTTGTTGATAACGGTCTAAAAACCGTTATTTTCATACTTGAATTTGATATAAAAACACACTCTTTATGGCTTAGAATGAGCTTAAAATCAAGTAAAACACTTAGTTGAGTCACGTAAGAGTCAAAAGTTGGTTTTAGAGATATTATGCTTGTTTTTACATTAATTTGTAGGGTTTTGAGGTGAATTAAAGAAGGAAGTAAATCAAGGTGGACTTAGACTCATGAAAGATGAAGAAAAAGGATGAAAAGAAGAGTTAAGTGAACCGTTGAGTGTCAGAATGGACCGCTGAACGTCTAGAGCCATTAGAGGCAAACCGCTCAGCGGTAAAACTGTGAGTACTCCAAACTAACCAAGAACTTCATTTTCATCATCCATCCAAGAAAACAAAAAGGAAAACCGTGAGTACTGCAGAAAAAGAGAGGAAAACGGAAATAACTCTTCATTCAAACCAAAGACCCATCATGAAAATGCAAAGACAACCCTTCAAGCTCATGCTTTCAACATTCAAGAAGAAACCAAGGAAGATGAGTGACGGTTCTCACTTCCACCAAGCAAAGATAAACAAGATTCAAGCAAGAGAAGAAGAAAAATGCATTCTTGGTTCATTCATAGTTCAAAAACCCTAGCACCCATCATGGTCTCCAAGAGAGAGTTCATGTATGCAAAGTGAAAAATGAAATGTTGGAGAGAATGGTGTGTCAGCTCCACACTTTCATGACCGTGAATCCCTAAAAATGGGTGGGGTCCACCCCAAAAAGAAACCCTAAGGAGGTGCCAAGTGTCTTACAACTTTGGGCCCATCATAAATTCTTATCTTCTTTATATGCTTGCATATGCTTATCTTTATCAATTTTTGGGTTCCTTACCTATGCTTAATACTTTTGTTGTCTAACTCTTTCGGTAAAAGTTGTTTGTCTTTATTGATACGGGAACGTACAGTAATGTCATGAACTGGGGGGAATTCCTTGATTATGCTAATACCGCCTAGGGATAGGGGTAGGACGATCAATTGTATTTTGCTTCTGTTCGACATGCATTATTAATTACTAGGGGAGGCTAGGGATAACAAGCTGATAATTAGTAATAGGCTCTTTTCGCCAAGGAATTGGGTTAAGGGTAGACCAAGAATGTTTGCATGACAATATGATAAATAAGAAAAGTAGATAAGAAAAGTAGATATAAGAGGGTGGATAAAATCAAATTGTAAACCCCAATAACTCCATTCATCCATAGTTTTCTTTTAGCCAATTGATTCATTGCATTTGCACGTTTACTTTTGTTTTTGCATTCAAAACTCAAATTTAATTCTTTTCTCAAGTCTTACGCAATTAGGTTACATGAACGTTAAGGCCTAAAGACTCCTTTGGGAAACGATACTTCGACTTAACAGTTATATTACTTGATAACGATCTGGTACACATGCCAGAGACTTAACAATTGTATTCTACGAGATCCAAGGCTAGGAAAGCTTCCATCAAGTGGTATCATGAGCTTAGGTCGTCCACATACCTATAGCTAAGTCTTTCTTCCATTTTTCTACTCCATTTTCATTCTACATGTGTTATTCTGTTTTCTGTTCATACCAATCACTGTTTTAGTTTTTTTTGTCTCTGTTTTGTGTTTAATTTGTGCTTCTAGCTTCTGTTTTAATATTCCCAATGTGAGCATTATTTTTTTTTCATTTTAAATGGTGAATTCATTTTATTTGAGTCAATTCCAACTTCATTTTTCAATTCCAATACTGTCACGGTCATGTGCACATCACGTTGTAGTTTTAGTTTGTTTCCTGTTTTGGTATTCTATCTCCTGTGTTATTTCGGTTTTCTTGGGTTTAGAGTGCTGAATAGAATGTACATATACCAATAACGGAAATGAAGATTTGATCTAGCCTTGGTGATACAAGCTAAATCTCCAAAATCCAAATATGGTTTTAGTGTTGTTTGAAATTCTGATGCAGAATTTGAATTTGGTTTTCAAATTCTGAATCTGTTTTCCATTGATTTCTTTTGATTATGGTGCTTCATACAAATTTGTTTCATGTTAATGGAAGTGGCTAAAAATGTAGCAAACCATTACAAACAAGGAAATGCAATTTGCATAGCTTGGTTGTGCATAAACACTAGATTTCCACTGTTTCAGATTTTAATCTAGCTTTTCACCGTGCTACCATCTTTGATTTGGTATGTTCTGAGTTTAATCATGCTAAGTGATGGGTGTCGCCGCCCAATCAAATTTGATTACATTTGACAAATGCAGTATAGCTAAGGAATGACCCCTAGGTCGTCTCCCAAAGACCAATTTTGCGGTTCAGAATCAGGTCAATCACACACAGTTGGGGGGGGGGGGTTTGAAAAGAGTTTTAGACGAGAATTAAACTCAATTAAAATGCATGGAAACTAAACACAACCGAATAAGATAGAAATCATTAAAATAAAATAAAATGCTAAACCTAATACTTCACAACCAATTATCTAAACACAATTAAAGCTACGAAATGCATTGAGTAAGCTAGAAAATTAAAAGCAATTCATCAAGGAAATAACACAGAAAATGCGTTAACAGTAAAAATAAAAATTAAATAAGTGAACTACTTGAACCTAAATTCATTCTAACCTATATAATATGAAAATAAAAATTGGTCATGCACAAAACGTACACCCCTTGAATGTCACTTTCACGTGTGTTTTCTAAATCAAATAGAATGCAACATGTTTTTTTTTTAATTGGCGTGACAATATGCAAAAGAAAATCTTCTCCTAGGCCGTGCCATGTCTGGACATTCCCATTTAATTGCAAATGTAACAATACTTGCACAAAAATAAATGAACCGTGGAGCCCAATCCAAATTCAAATTGAATTTCTCACGTGATGCCCTTTTTGGATGTGAGATGCAGGACCGTTCCAACCAAAAGAAAACACTTAAAACAAAGTGGCGGCTGGAAACCAATTTTTTTATTTCTCCTAACACCATTTTAATGAAAGCTACAACAAAAATAAAGTGGGTGTGGCTGGTACTGTGTGCACACCAATTGCAAGTAATTAAAAATTAAAAGCACCTTGTTCCAGCGGCTCCTTCCCAAAGGGAGTTGAAATTAAATTCTTCCAAAGAAACAATGCTTCAATTCACGCTGGACAGCATATTGTATCAACCAAGGCAATTACAAAAATCAAGCAAAAAGGAAAGAAACACATTATAGCTAGAAAAATAGATGTCATCTAGAATTATTATCCTAAAAAGTGAAAAGAAAGAAAAAGTACTAAGAATAGTAAATGGAATGACTAGAAATCTTGAAAAGTAATGTTAAAAATTTAGAAATGTAAGAGATGAAACAAAAGGAGCACGGTCTTCAATGTGAGTGCAATTAAAGTGCCATTAAACAAGTAGAAGTAACCCATTCATGGTCAAGGCTTTGAAATGAAATATAAAACAAAAATAAGAAAAGAACATGGAGAGGATCCCTTCTTTCCTTCTCTTCTCCCAAAGTTAAAGAAAGTCAATAAAAACAAGCAACACACACTTCTTCTCGGCATTTTCATAAACTTTGTGGAATATAAAATTCAACAAACATCTCAGCATCAACTTCATTCACGTTCAATCACCATTCATCCAAAAGAAAAGAAAAATTGTTCTCTCCATCTTTTTCATGAAAAACCGTGAGCTCCTCTAAACAAACGTTCTAGAGCAAAAAAAAAACTCCTTTCAAGTGGTGGCTCCTTCTCCAAAATGCCGTGAGATGTGTCTCCAAATTTAGGGTGGGGTCCACCCAACCCTAGGTGCCATGTGTCAAGTGTCTATTAAAATTGGGCCCAACAATATTTTTCCGAAATTGGCCCAAGATGCAAAGAGTTTGTCTAAAAAGTTTAAACAATAAAATTACAATATAACTAAAATTTAAAATGTCTACTTTCAGAGTCTTGAATTTATTTTGTCTCCTTTCCAATGCTCCAAATTGTTTGTCCAAAATTTTCCCTGAAAATAATAATGCAAATAATTAGCTTAGAAAATTCAAATTAATTAAAATTAGAATTTCTGATCAAATTAAGCATAATTAGGAAAAACGGGAAAATACTGGACAAATAAACACAATTCCCTGATTAAATTCGGTACAATAAGCTAAGTGAAATCAATAAAATATCGACTCTTCAAAATAGACCACACTTAGTCTTTTACACTCCTAGGCAAAATCAAGACGCAAAACAAGGAACAGTTTAATGAACATCAAGGAATTGACACAGACTCAGCAGACTGAAAACAAAGACTGACAAGGACAGAACAAAAAGAATTATAGTCCTCAAGAAATCTAAACAAAGAAAAGAAGTAGATAGTATCCACACAGAATCAAAGAAAATAGATACTCATGTAGCAATCAAAGCAATTCCAAGCATGGAAAAATGATCAGTCAGCTCAAAAGGTGGATCAAAACCACAGAACCTCACAGATGCACTATCAGTGTTTCTCTCAAGTGTCTAAGGTAAACAATGTCAACTCAATGCACTCAAGAAAGCAAACACAAACAGACTTGGCAAGCCTCTAATATCAACACTCAAAACATATGCATGTTCAAATCAAAAGGTCTTTTATGGATGTAATGGGGTCAAAGAAAAGGAAGGATAAATATATGGATGAGAAGTTACAAACCAAAAGATAGTTAAATCACACCCAAATCCCTCTAATTCAATCCTCTTCTTGACTTCACTATTCACAATTTTGTTTTCTTTTTTTCTTTCATTTTTTTTCTTTTTTTTTCTCTCATCTTGTCTCTTTTTTTTTTCTTTTCAGAACAAAACTGGTAAGAGACAAGATGTATACATATATACAAAAACAAAACAAGAAGAGAAACCAACTAGCCAACTCATCTGAATCTCCAGGGAGACCACACTTGTTCCCAAAACACTTCCAAAGCTCCAAAATTCCCTAAGGTTCAGGTAATCGTGGTTTTTCAGTTAGAGCTAGTGTGTGAGCTTTAAAACAAAGAAATGGGGAAAGTAGGATCAAAACAGGGTAGGCTCATTTGGCTAGAGAGGCTCGACAAAAAACTGCCTTTATCACTTTCAAACATGCATATCAATCAAGAATCATCAACAAGAGTCAATCCAAGGCATATGTGCAAGCAATCAAGAGACGTATCACACACAAGAAAGACTATCCAGTGGCTTAAATCTCCCACAGGGTATTTCTGTTACAATCAAATCACCCTCTCAAACATCATAATCATCTTTCAATCAAAGAAAAGCATGGATTTCAAATTTATCAGAGTATCAATGAAGTGGAAGACACATCTACAACCTAAACAAAGTCCAAAAATCAAGAGAAACATGCAAAATTGTACACAAGACAAAACAAAAACTGCCTAGAAAACAAAAAATTTAACGCAGAAAACAGAAACTAACAAAGAAAAATAAGAATCTCCCCCAATAGACCACACTTAAACTACATAGTGTCCTCAGTGTGTCACAATCATCAAATCAGAAATCATAACAGTCAACAGATCAAGGACAAGGGCACTAAAAGTAAGGAAAGGGGGAGAAAGGAAAAGAAAAACTCCCCTGATCATGGTGGTAGTTGCCAATTTTGGACTTTCAGGGAGATGTCTTCCACCACAGGATTCAGCAAGGAAGTCTTGAAGAAGAACTGCTTCATCCTCCAAATTTGATCAAGCAAGGAGATGTCCTCCACAACTGGATCCAAGAAGAAGTGATTGTTGACGAGTGGGTTCAGCTGATGCCTATTAATCTTCAAACTGTCGACACCTTTGTCTTCCACCATGGGTGTGTGTTGGTCAAATTCATATGTACCTCCTGCAACATGGTTAGTGCAATATGGTTCCACAGAAATAACATGCAGGGGTATAACACCCAATCCCAGTGTAACAGGCTGAACCTCAAATATACCCTCAAAACATGAATCAATTTCAGAAATAGAAACAATATCAATCATAGGTTCAGTATCATGTTCACTGCATGGAGAACAAACTTTCAAATGTGGTAACACAAGGTGTTTCTCATCATGCAAAGAAGGGGAATGAAAATCATGCTCATCAACAATACAATCATCAACATACCCATCATTAGCATGATAATCAACAACAGAATCAATCAAAGGTATGTTTACCTCCACTTCCCTGAAGATTGGTACAGAGGTGGAAGGAGAGAATATGAGAAGTGGGATCGCTCAAATCGCATGTGTTTGATGGTCATTAAGCGCAGAATTCCAGAGGTCTATAGAGGTACTATATCTGAAAAAATTACAAGTGCTAAAGATTTCCTTGCTGGGATTGAAAAGCGCTTTGTGAAAAGCGAAAAGGCGGAAGCAAGTGCACTTCTTCAAAGCTTGACTTCCATGAGGTATTAAGGCAATGGAAATGTGAGAGAGTACATTATGGAAATGTCAAACATTCCTTCAAAACTTAAGGTGTTGAAACTTGAGTTGAAAGAGGATTTACTTGTACATTTTATTCTTAATTATCTCCCTATACAGTTTGGTCAGTTTAAGATTTCTTATAACTGTCAGAAGGAGAAATGGTCTCTTAATGAGCTCATTTCATATTGTGTTCAAGAAGAGGAGAGACTGAAGCAATAAAGGACTAAAAGTGCTCACTTAACCAGTACCTCTAATGACAAGGGCAACAGAAAGAAAACTGAGAATCCTAATGGCGATGCTTCTAAAGGTCCATTACAAAAGAAACAAAAGCAGTTTAATAGATGTTTCTTTTGTAATAAATTTTGACACATGAAGAAGTAATGCACAAAATATCATGCTTGTCGTGCAAAGAAAGGATGGCCTAAGCTATCAGAAGACAATTGATTTTGAAAGATAAATCTATTTAGAGATGTCAAATTCTTAGTGATGGAAGTGATAAAATGTTTTAGATTATTATTTTGTATTGGTTTCTAATTTTGGTTTTAAAAGACATTTATTGTACCGTCATTTAGGCAAAATTTGATTTCATTTGTTTATTTGGACAAATTTTGCTATTTATGTTAGTTTGGAAATAATGAATTGTTTTGTCGAAATCAATTCACTTTTGGAAAATAATAATCTATATATTCTTCAAACGGTGACTTCCTATTATGAATCCTTAAATATGGAATTGTATCATATTAAGGATAATATTCTTTGAGGATATTGAGTTTGGGGGGAAGATTAAAGTTTAGAGGAAGAATCGTTGAAAGTGATCTGATTCATAAAGTTCAAAACCTCTAGTAAGTTTAAAACTTCTATAAACAAACTCAAGATCCTCAAAAACATGTGCTTCACGAGGATAATAACGGTCTAAAAACCATTATTTTCATGCTTAAATTTGATATCAAAACACACCCTTTGTGGCTTAGAATGAGCTTAAAATCAAGTAAAAACACTTAGTTAAGTCATATGAGAGTCAAAAGTTATTTTTAGAGATATTATGCTTGTTTTGCAGGGTTTTGATGGAAATTGAAGATGGAAGTGAAGTAGGAAGGCCTTAGACTCAAGAAAGAAGGAGAAAAAGGAAGAAAAGAAGAGTCTATGCATCGCTCAACATCAAAAACAACCGTTGAGCGCCAGGATTCGAGGGAGAGCCACTATCTGGCGCCAAGAGATGACGCTGAGCGTCCAGAGCGGTTAGAGGCAAACCGCTTGGCAGTGAGACTGACCACTGAGCGGTTGTCTTCTGGGCTTAGGCTTAAATTTTGTTACTTTTATGCTCTATAAATAGCCCCAGTGCAATTCAAATCATATTCTTTTGGTAGAAGAAGACGTCCAGAGTTGTTCTACACACCTGGGAGGACAATCTACCAAATTTAGGGTTTATTCTTCCATTCTTTCATTGTATTTCATCTAGTTTCACCATGTCCATAGTGAACTAAACCCTTTGTTGTTGGGGAACAATGTAATCTTTTGAAACTCTCTTTTATTGAAATTCTTATTATATTTATATGCTTGCATATGCTTAAATTATCAATTGTTGGGTTTCTTATCTATGCTCAAAGCTTTTATTGTTTAACTCTGATGGGTGTCGCAGCCCATACAAATTTGATTGCATAAGAGAATGCAGTATAGACTAGGAAGTGACTCCTAGGTCGTCTATCAAGGACCAACTACGATTCAGAATAAGGTCAAACACGAGTGGGGGGTTTTGAAAGTGGTTTTGTGAATTCAATTAGAGTAAATTAAAACATACAAATTAAACCTAGCTAACAGGATTGAAACAGTTGGGTACTGAAACTAACATTATGACTAAATTATCACCACAAAAAATACTAGACAACATTAAAGTGAAGATTAAAATTACATAAAAACAAAAGAAATAAATCTCTAAAGAAAATAACGAAACGGTAATTAATTAAGCATGCATACTATCCAAAGGCAGATGAACAAAACAAAACAAAACAAGCTAGTGGATAAAAGCACCACCATCACCGAAACATTACTGTAAAAGAACTAAAAAGAAAAAACGCTTGACGGTAAAACAAAATAAGCGAGAGTAAACTATTTCCTAATGCATTTAATTCATAAAACATTCTTGGTGCGAGAGTTAATAAAGAAAAAAAAAATAAAAATACTTAAAGAAACCTTCCTAATCAAAACCATACGCGCATCCAATGAATCAACTTTGCAATAAAAGCAAAATAGACATCCAGAGTAAGTCATCACCGTGAGTATCACTTTTCCATTGAATAAAAATGAACATTCAAGAAAACTTTTGATTTAAGTGCTGCAGCGGTTCTTCATTTAAATAAAAAAAAAATTTAAAGAAACAAAAATAAATTGAAAACGTGTTGCTCTTTTCCAAAATGAAATGTCGTGCACCACCTTCTTGAAGAAATTGAAATCAATATAAACTAGGAAAGTGGCAGTTGCTTCCCACTCCATCCAGAATTCTCCAATGTAACAATCCACCTTTGCCAAATAAAAAATTCAATTGCTAAAATTAACGTAACCAGCTGTCTCGGCTGACACAAATTTCTAGCTTGATTGAAATGGAAATTAACTAAATGAAAACAAAAGAGCTTTCACCGTGAATTGTAGGAAATCTGATGTCGCACTCATAAAAAGGAAGGGAATAATACTTCTTCATTCAACCAATACCCATTACCAAGAACATTGTTCAAAGAAAGAAACCATTGTCTAAAAACGTTCCAGCACAATCACCCCCTAAAATGAGTATTTGAGAGTGCCTTTTGTGTGACGGCTGGTCTAGCTAGATAAGGGGCCATGTGTCCTCCTAAATGAGGTGGGGTCCACCTTCTTTGCAAAACCCTAGGTGTCATGTCATGTTTCCTATTTGGGCTCAAACTATTTTGCCAAAAATTGGCCCAATGTTTACACGTTTAATTAAAAACTATCTAGACTACTAAGTTTCAAAGTAATTAAATTTGAAATGTCTATGTGAAGAGTCTTGACTAATTTGATAGCACTCCAAATGCCCCAAATTGTATTTCCAAAATTTTTCCTGAAAATAATAATGCAAATAATTAGCTCAGAAAATTCAAATTAATTAAAATTAGAATTTTCAGTCAAATCAAGCACAATTAGCAAAAACGGGAAAATATCAGACATTTAAGTGCAATTCCCTGATTAATTCTAGCACAATAAACTAAGTCAAGTCGAGAAAATATTGACTCATCAAACTCATTCGATATAAAGATGTTTGCCTTTGTCGATACGGGAACGTACGGGAAAGTCATGAACTGATAGGGAATTCCTTGATTAAGCAATACCACCTAGGGTTAGGGGTAGGACGATCAATTGTTTTTTGCTTCTGTGACACATGCATTGCTAATTGTTAGGGGAGCTAGGGACAGTAAGCCAATAATTAGTAGTAGGCTCTTCTCACCGAGGAATCGGGTTTAGGGTAGACTAAGAAAGTTTGCATGACAATTAGATAATAAGTGAATTAATAAGAAGAGTAGATGAAAGAGAATGGATAAGATGAAATTGTAAACCCCAACAACTCCATTCATCAATATCTTTTTCTTGCCAACTGAATCAATTGCATTTGCATGTTTATTTTCATTCTTGCATACAACTCACAAGATTTATTTCTCTACAAGTCTCATACTATCAATTTACATGAAAGTTAAGGCCTAAGAGTCCTTTGGGAAAACGATACTTGGACTTACCCGTTTTATATTACTTGATAACGATCTGGTACACTTGAAAGGGACTTAATATAGGTGATTCTCCATCTAGTTGCTAAGGGAAACGAGTTTAGTCTCAATCAATGCCCAAAAGGAAATTTCGAAATTCAATAATGAGATTCACTATATTTCAACGGTAAGGAGTCTCTGATGTATGCTCAAGTATGTATGCATTTGTTTATAGCATACACAGTTGGGGTTTTAGGCAGATATTTAAGCTATTCATGAATGGATCTTTGGAAAGCAGCCAATAAAGTTATGAGATTTTTTCAACAGAACAAATGTTTATAAGCTCACTGTTGGGTTGAATCGGCAAGTGTACCGAGTCGTACAAGTAATATAAAATGGTAAGACCAAGTATCGTATCCCATAAGACTCTCGACACTGAACAATTGTGTGATAACAAGATTAATGAAGACTTAAAAATAAAAAGAGATCATTGGGTTTGGCAAATAAGAAAATAAAATAAAATAAAATTGATCAGAGATGAATGGAGGTTGATTTATATGAGATGGGTATGTTGTTGGGGTTAGATTTTAACAACTTCCCTCTCATGTATATAAGAATTCTTCTTTATGCATTAATGCTAACATCTCTTACTAAATTACCTAAACCCGACCCCTCGGTGAATACGCCTGTCCCTAATTACCAGTTCATACAATTCCTAGCATTCCTGGTAAAAAGATGTGAAGAACAAGAGATTAAGATGACCAAGATTCATACCCTCATCCTTGAGAAATATAACCCTAAGGAGTAATTCAACAAGAACCTGATTGAAAGGAACCTCCCGGCACTCATGCAATTCATAAATAATGCTATTGCATAAGCAAGAATAAAAAGAGATGAATTACTCTAACAATTAATCAAAAAGCATATGAAATTAAGAATAAATTCAAATACATGAGAGGTTACAAGGTTACATCATTCCCCAACAACAAATAGAAATTAGTTCCCTATAGACATGGGGGAACTCTATGAACAATGGAAGAAAGAAAGAGAATGAAAGCCTAAGAATTGGTAAAAGAGTGTATTGCTATGTTCTTCTCTGCCAGGGATGCAAAACCTAAAGCCCCATGGTCCTTTAAAAAGTGTTAGAGGCATGCCAAAATGAGGTCCGGTCCAAAAGAATCAAAATAGAGCAGAAACAGGGCCCGATTCACTAAAGTCGTCGCTCAAGCGTCCAAGGAGGCCGCCCGGGTGAGAATTGGCCCTCATGTAAGGCCTAGGCGTTGAAATTGGCCGCCCAATCTACGAAGCCCTGTCACCCAGGCGATGAAGGCCACGCTTCTGGATGCCCGGGCTTCGTGTTTTCCCTCTTTTTTGTTCCTTTTTGACCCTTCTGAGCTCCATCTTCTTGGTTCTTCATCTCTTCTTCCAATATTACCTCAATCTCTATCAATACAAAGGGAATTTGTCATAAAAGCATTGAAATCAACCTCAACTCTCTTATTCACACAATTTATTGAAGATTTAATACCTATTTTGGTCCCTCTTTTGGGAGGGTTTGTTCAAAGTGGTCCTCCCTTTTTTAAAAAGTTCACTAAAGTCCTACGTTTTGCAAAAACTGTGCAAGTAGGCCCTTTTTGGTTACGGCTTTGCTAATGGCAGAGCTGCCCAACTGGCTAATATCTAATGAGGTGTAACGTTTTCCCTTTGCTGGCACTGTTATCTGTTTAAAAAATAATAATAAATTCTGACGTGGAATTTAATATAGTGTGGAATTTAATATAGTTAGGGTTAAATTAGAAATTCAATTTGGGGTAATTTGGGGGTGGGTAATCTATAACACCAAGTCATGAATCCACTTCGCGATAGCTGTTTTGTTCCACCATTGAACCCTAATTCTCAAAGTCCAAATTGCAAATCTGCAAAAATTGCAGTCATGGAAACCTTGCAAAAACAATTTTGTTCCACAAATTCTAATTCGAAAAGCCCAAATCAAGGATCTTCAAAAATCGCACAACCATTCATGGAACCCTCGTGACAGCGGTTTTGTTCCATCATTGAATCCTAATTTGCAAAGTCCAAATTGCAGATATGCCAAAATCGCACAGCCATGAAAACCTTCCCACAACAATTTTGCTCTATCGTTGAACCCTAACCTTCATTGCACCATATATCAACCAAGGTATAGTAGTTTCATTCCACCACTGTCGCCCATTGACGCTAGCAACCACCTTCACCACGAACCTGCAACCCAAAACGCGAAATCCCTACACCTCCAACAAAACATTACCAGAACCAAATTACCCCAAATTGAATTTGTAATTTAACCCTAACTATATTAAATTTCATGTCATAATTTATTATTATTTTTAAACACATAACAATGCCAGCAAAGGGAAAACGTTACACCTCATCATATATTAGCTAGCTGGGCAGCTCTACCGTTAGCAAAGTTAACGCCGTAACCAAAAAGGACCTACTTGCACAGTTTTTCCAAAAGGTAGGACTTTAGTGAACATTTTAAAAAAGGGAGGACCACTTTGAACAAACCCTCCCAAAAGAGGGAGCAAAATAGGTATTAAACCTTTATTGAAAAAGCATGACTCCAAGCAAGTATCTAAGTGAAAGCAGGTGCTTTTAGTATCAAAATCACATCACAAATAACGGTGTTTTACACCGTTATTACTCACGCAACGAAGGTCAGACCAGTAAGAGATCATTAAGTATTCTGACAATTTTGTAGGATGCCAAGATAGTTTAAGATCCACTTCAAGTTACATTTTCATGCTAGTTGGTGGTGTAGTTTCTTGGCCCATTACCAAGCAAACTCTTATGGCTTTATTCACTATGATTGCAGAATTTGTAGCAATTTATTAGGCATCAAATCAAGGTATATAGCTGATTTTTGTCACAGGGTTGCGTATTATCAAAGGAAATGAAAGACCAATCAGGTTATACTGTGACATTGTTAACAAACTAGCAAGTGTACCAGATCGTATCAAGTAATAATAAATGGTAAGTCCAAGTATAGTTTTCCCAAGAGACTCAAGGCACTAAACTGTTGTGCTTTTGCTTAACCAATTAAGACTATAAGAACAAAATCTTTTGGGGGTTTTGAATGTAAAGTACGGAAAAATAAACATGAATGCAATTTGTTGCTAGGATTCAGATTTCACCCAATCACTCTCATAAATCTACTATTCTTATTAGATGTGCTTTATCATCATATTGTCATGCAAACTTTCTTAGTCTACCCTTAACCCGATCCCTCGACGAAAAGAGCCTATTACTAATTACTGGCTTGCTATCCTTAGCCTCCCCTAGCAATTAATAACGCATTACTAAAAAGAAGCAAAAATAATTGATCGTCCTACCCCCCTATCCCTAGGTGGTATTGCTAAATCAAGGAATTTCTCACTAGTTCATAACAGTATTTTACATCCCTGTATCAATAAAGACAAACAACAGTTATCGAATGAGTTAAACGATAACAACTTTAAGCGTAGATGAGAACCCAACAATTGATAATCAAAGCATACGACAAGCATATAAATAAACAAGAGTTTCAATATAAGAGAGTTTAGAGGTTACATCTTTCCCCAACAACAAATAAGATTAGTTCCCTATCGTCATGGAGAAACTAGGTGAAGAATGGAATGAAAGAGATAGAAACCCTAAAAAGGGGAAAAGGAGGGATGTCACCATCTCCAAAGCTAGCCCTAAAGGGGTGAAAAATGTTTTTCTGTGCCTAAGCCATCAAAAGATAGAAACCCTAAGACGTTCTGGCCTTTAAATAGGGCATAATAATAACAGAAAACAAGTAAAAAACAAGTCAAAATCCAAACAGATCATAAAAATCGCAGAAAACAGGTCCAGGCCCATCTGAAAACCGCCCACCGCCTAGTTTCACCGCCCGACGGTTTGCCTCTAGTCGCAGAATTCCCTGGCTTCACCGCTTGGGCGCTAGACAGTGGCTTCTCCTCGCATTTGGCCGCCCAGCGTTAGATTTTGGCACTGGGCGGTTCCTAGACTCTTCTTTTCTTCATGTTTCTTCCTTGTCCTTGAGTCTAAGACCTTCATCTTCAACCCCATTCTTCACTTTCATCAAAAACGCTGCAAAACAAGCATAATACCTCTAAAAACAACTTTTGACTCTCAACTGACTCAACTTACGTGTTTTGCTTGATTATAAGCTCATTCTAAGCCTTACGCACCCCTCAGCGTCAAAAATTAATGTTGAGCGTCAAGAATTCGAGGAAAATCTACTATCTAGCGCTAAGGAGGAAACGTTGAGCGGTTTTGCGGCAAGAGGCAAATCGCTCAACGGTGGAAACGCAACGTTGAGCGGTGCCGCGATTATGGGCAAATTGCCCAACGACAAAACTGGACGCTGAGTGGTTGTCTGCTGGGCCTTGGGCCGAAAATCTGTCTTCTGGCTGCGCTATAAATAGACTTTGTGCGACTCAAAACATAATCTTTTGGCAAGGGAGAAGTCTAGAGCAGATCCACACACCTTGGAGGCGGTTCCTTGGATGCTTAGGCACCATTCTACCAATTTTAGTGTTTCTTCTTCCATTCTTTCATCATATTTCATCTAGATTCACCATGACAATGGTGAACTAAACCCTTTTGTTGTTGGGGGAAACAATGTAATCTTTTGAAACTCTCTTTTATTGAAATTCTTGTTTAATTATATGCTTACATATGCTTGATTTATCAATTGTTGGGTTCTTACCTGTGCTTAATGCTTTTACCGTTTAACTCATTCGGTAACCGTTGTTTGTCTTGATTGATACAAAAACGTACGGTCATGTCATGAACTGGGGGGAATTTCTTGATTATGCTAATACCGCATAGAGATAAGGGTAGGACATTCAATTGCAATTGCTTCCGTTCTTTATGCATTATTAATTACTAGGGGAGGCTAGAGATAGCAAGCCAATGATTAATAATAGGCTCTTTTCGCCGAGAGAGTGGGTTTAGGGTAGATTAAGAAAGTGTGCATAACAATTTGATGAATAAGCTAATTAAATAAGAAGAGTAGATACAAGAGAGTGGATAAGATGAAATTGTGAACCCCAACAACTCCATTCATCCATATATTCTTCTTTTGCCAATTGATTCATTCGCATTTGCATGTTTATTTTTGTTATTTGCATCCAACACTACAAATTTATTTCTTCTCAAGTTTTATGCAATTGATCTACATGAACGTTAAGGCCTGAGAGTTCCTTTGGATAACGATATTCGGACTTACCCGTCTTATTACTACTTGATAACGATCTGGTACACTTGCCAGTGACTTAACACCATGTCATTTGGTTCTGTCAGCATTAGTGATCACTGTTGGTTTAGTTGCTATTGTTGCAATTAAAACTGCTTTGGTTCTACATGCGGATATAATCAATGGGCGGGACTTTAGTGTCATTATTAATTAATTGATATAAATTTAATTTTTAAAAATTGAACTTTAAAACAATACAGTTCAATTATTATCTCACGTAACTCAATTTTTTTAATTTAATATAATATAGTTAATTATAATTTAGGATATTTACTTAATTTTACCTAATCCTATATTTAACCACAACTATTTATAACAAACTCCACCCATTTTAAAATACCAATTAATATCATTCAAAAATAGAATCAACAATCATCAAATCCATTCACTTGTTCGGTGTAAAAAAAACACAATACCCATTTTAAAATACCAATTAATACCATTCCAAAACAGATTCTATAAATTTACTGAACATCACCAAATCCATCCACATCCTCCGTACAAGAAAAAACACACACTATCCAAAACAGATTTTGCAAATTTGCCAAACATCAGCAAATCCATGCACATTTGGTATAAAAAAACACACATATTTCGGTATAAATTTTAGGGATCGAGAGACTGACTTAGATGACGTGGTTTCCCGCTTTCTGATGCTTGGATTGAATGGATTGCTCGCTCTTCTGGATCTTGACCGCTCACTTTTCTTCAGCTTTGACCGTTCGGTGGGCTTTGATCTCTGACTGGAGGGGCGAGGTACCTGCAATGGCACTCCGATGCCCAAGTTAGGCGAATAGTAGAAGAACCTCGGTTCTTAATTTGATGGTTTTCAGTGAGAAAGTAGAAAGTAGGGTTTCTGTATGAATTGAAAGTGTGATTAGAACGTGAGTTAAATGTGTAGAGAATTGGCTTGTGACTCTGGCCCTGTATTTATAGATTATCATAAAATATAAACAGAATACAATTTATGGGCCCAAGTTAGGCGAATAGTAGAAGAACCTCGGTTCTTAATTTGATGGTTTTCAGTGAGAAATTAGAGAGTAGGGTTTTTGTATGAATTGGAAGTGTGATTAGAATGTGAGTTAAATGTGAAGAGAACTGGCTTGTGACTCTGGCCCTGTGATGAGTTGATATTTTATTGATTTCACTTAGTTTATTGTGCTAGAATTAATCAGGGAATTGTGCTTAATTGTCCGGTATTTTCTCATTTTTCCTAATCATGCTTAATTTGACCGGAAATTCTAATTTTAATTAATTTGAATTTTCTGAGCTAATTATTTGCATTATTATTTTCAGGGAAAATTTTGGAAACACAATTTGGGACATTTGGAGGACACCAAATAATTCAAGACTCTTGTCATAGACATTTCAAATTTAATTATTTTGAAACTTAGTAGTCTAGATAGTTTTTAATTAAACTTGTAAACATTGGGCCAATTTTTGGCAAAATAGTTTGAGCCCGAATAGGAAACATGACATGGCACCTAGGGTTTTGCAGAGTAGGTGGACCCCACCTCATTTTTTTTAGTCAAACGACCCTAGCAAAAGTGGTGCAGCCGTCACACGCATTTAAAAAATTGGTGCTGCAACGTTTTGGAAAAAAAAAAACTCTAGGCTGGAATGTTGTTTGTGGAGAGGCAATGGGAGGCTACGGATGATTGGAGATTCGAACTGCTACTTGTTAACGGGGGCACTCTCTTCTTTGATTTTTTATTTTGATGTTTTTGAAGAGCATGGAATGGCCATTTTCTTTCTTTGAACACTGTTTTCATGGATGAATGAAAGGGAACTCTCATTTCTTTTTATTTTTGTGCAATTGCTGGAACAAATTTCTTTATCATTGAAGAGCGTGTGGTCTTACGCAAGAAAGGTCCTATGGCTTTGAATGAATGCAGATTGATGTGTTTGTTTTTGTGAACGTTTACGGTGCTACACATTGTGGCCTAATTATGGAATATGAGCTCCACATTAAATTCCCTTTACTGATTCAATCATGCCTTTTCATTTGAGAAACACCTTGCGTTTGAAAGTGTTGTCACGGCTTGGAGAAAAGTTTGGTTGCATCTTCTCTTCTTGAACATTTGGAGCGGTGCTGCCTAGGTGCAACGTTTTGTTATTTTTTTTTTGAATTGAAGAATGCACGGTCAAGTCCAGAATTGAGGGGATGTGGTCGGTTTTATTTTAAAGCAAATGTCAATTCAATTTAGCTGGAGAAACAACGGACTTTGAAGCTTTTATTGCACGGGATTGAAGAATGGGAGTCTAGGATGTTCCGGTATTTGGCAGTTGGGTATCAATTTATTTCTTTAATTTATTTGGGATTAGGGGTGCACGGTGGTTTATTTGGAGAGAAGAATTTCATTCCATTGCTTTAGATAAAAGGGGCTGTTTCATTTTCAATTGAAGAAGTGTATGAACGGTGATGTCTAGAGAAGGTGCATGTGTCATTTGCATTGGTAGAAAAAAATATATGTTGTTTAGTTATTTAGCTTTAAACTAGTTTGAATTGTAGGATTAGTTGTTTTTAATTTCTTTAATTTAGTTTTTCATTTAATTTAATTTAACTGTGTTTAGATATTTGTTTAGTCTAGTATTTGGTTTAGCATATTCACTCTCTGGACTCGATTTTAAAAAAATAACTGCAACCATACCAAAGCTCCAACCATACCAGAGGTCCAAATGCTACGTTTTATATGTCACATGAAAGATAATTGAGTCTACTTTCCACGAAAAAAAACCTCATCTCATTTAAAGCTCTGTAGAAAAAGTTATAGGTAAAACATTGAGCAAAGGTCAGAGCTGTCCAATTCCAGCGTGAATTTTCGTATTTACTGTAGCAATTTCGTTTTTACTGTTTTAATTTCATTTTCATGCATGGTGAAATGTGTTGTTGCATTTAATTTCGTTTTAATTGAATTTAATTACGTTTTTACATCTGCGTTTTAATTTAATTTCATTTTAATTTTTCCGCATTCACCACGCAAACCTTTCACAACCCCCCCTACACCTTCGTGTTTGACTTGATTCTGAACCGCAGTTGGTCCTTAGGAGACGACCTAGGGGTCATTCCCTAGCTATACTGCATTTCTCATATGCAATCAAATTTGTATGGGGTGCGACAACCCATCACCCTATATTTATAGATTATCATAAAATATAAACAGAATATAATTGATGGGTGTCGCGGCCCGTACAAATTTGATTGCATATGAGAAATGCAATATAGCTAGGGAATGACCCATAGGTCGTCTCTCAAGGACCAACTGCGGTTCAGAATCAAGTCTAACACGAAGGTGTAGGGGGGGGTTGTGAAAGGGCATCTGATATTCAAGGCACCAGCTTCAAGAAATCGAACATTTAAAGTGAATTTGAATGCAACAGAAATTCAATGCATGGCTGCAACAAGTGTTGAAGAGGAATGACTATGGCACTATCGGTTTGGGCACTTGAATTTCAGAAGCCTATGCAAACTGAGAGATAAAGATTTCGTAAAGGGTATTCCTTCATTCGTTACACCGAGCAAGGTTTGTGAATGTTGTGCTACTAGAAAACAGAACAGGAATGCCTTCAAAAGACACACACCCAAGCGAGCTAGACAGGTGTTGAATGTCGTGCATGCAGATGTATGCGGTCCGTTTGACGTGTCGTCTCTTGGAGGTAATAGATACTTTTTATTGTTTGTAGATGAGTTTTCCAGAAAATTATGGGTATACCTATTAAAGGAAAAAAAAGAAACTTACAATTACTTTGTTAAATTTTGTTGCATGGCCGAGAGACAATCGAGGCAGCAAATCAGAGTGTTCAGAACTGATGGTGGTGGCGAATTAACCTCAGGAGATATGCACACTTTCTATACTGATAAAGGAATCATACATGAGATAACTCCACCTTACACTGCATAACACAATGGGCTGGCCGAGAGAAGAAATCGCATGATCTTAGATATGATCAGATGCATGATCAAAGGGAAGGATTTACCCAGGTATTTGTGGGGAGAAGCTACTGCAACTATTGTCTACATACTAAATAGATGTCCTACCAAAGCGTTGACGAACTGCACGCCATAAGAAGTATGGTCGGGAAGAAAACCAGATGTTCGACACTTGAGAGTGTTTGGTTCAATCTGTCATAGGCACATACCTGCTGAAAGAAGGAAGAAACTTGATGATAGAAGTGAGACTCTTGTTTTTGTAGGATATCACCCAACTGGCGCATACAAGATGTATGATCCTGTTAAATAACAGATCGTGATTGCCAGAGATGTTATTGTTGACGAGTCTGCTATTTACAAATGGAAAGATTTCGAAATTGCCTCAGCCGAAAAACAAGAGAATGTGATGACCATCTGGACAGAGAAGAACATACCAGAAGAACTCAATCCGACAACAACCAATATAGATAGCAATGCTAGACGATCACAAAGAACACGTTTTCCCTCTACAAGGCTCGCAAATCATGAATTGTTATCTGATAATAACATTATTGATTTTGGAGATGTTGTGCAGTATGCTCTTTTTGCAGGTGCAGAGTTACTAACTTGGGAACAAGCAATTGAAATCAAGGAGTGGCGTGATGCAATGCAAGAGGAGATTACAGCCATAGAGCGAAACAAAACTTGGAGGCTGATGGAGCTGCCAAAAGATAAGAAGGCTATAGACGTGAAATGGGTATACAAAACCAAGTTCAAGCCAGATGGAACAGTAGCGAAACTGAAAGCAAGGCTGGTTGCTAAAGGTTTTTTGCAGAAACCTAGGATAGATTTCAATGATGTTTTTGCTCATGTTGCTCGGATTGAAACTGTCAGACTCGTGGTTGCCATAGCAAACGTTAAAGGCTGGATTATTCATCACATGGATGTCAAATCGGCATTCCTCAATGGACCACTTGAAGAAGAAGTGTTTGTGAATCAACCGCCTGGATTCATCATAAAAGGACAAGAATCAAAGGTCTACAAATTGAAGAAAGCTCTGTATGGTCTCCGTCAAGCACCGCGAGCATGGAATAAACATATCGATGCTTTACTGATCAGGTATGGTTTTAAAAAATGCACAGTTGAATATGGTGTTTACATTCAGTCTATTGAACAGGTAAGTACACTCGTGGTGTGTTTATATGTTGATGATCTGCTGATTACGGGTAGTTCAACAACCGAGATTGAACAATTCAAAGCCAGAATGAAGAATGAACTCGAGATGACTGACCTTGGTAGGTTAGGATATTTTCTTGGAATGGAATTTGTGCAGACTAAGGATGGAATGATCATGCATCAACGGAAATATATACTTGAAACTCTAGACAGATTTAACTTGAAAGACTGCAATAGCACGTGCATTCCAGTCATAGCCAATATTAAACTTTCTAGTCATCCAGAAGAGGTCAAGATAGACGCTACACTTTTCAAACAAATGGTTGGAACACTTCGTTATATCTGCAACAGCCGACCAGATATAAGCTTTGGAGTAGGTCTCATCAGCAGATTCATGCATGACCTAAGACAACCTCACTTGAATGCAGCAAAACATATCTTTCGGTATCTTAAAGGAACAACAGATCATGGTTTGCACTTTCCTAAAGGCAGCAGAAATTCAAGCAAAACTTTGGAGGCCTGGTGTGATGCAGATTGGAGCGGTGATCAAGTTGACAGGAAGAGCACTTATGGCTATCTGTTTAACAAACAACAAAAGAGAAAAAAAAAATTAATGTGATAAAGATTGTTGCCGTGACCGTGTAATGAAGCACCACGTCGTGCTTTGCTCTCCAAAAATAAATTCGGTGCTGCTGCTACCTTTATCAATTGAAAGTCCAACAAAGTTCTATCTAGGTGGTAGCTGGTACCATCTTTTATCCAAGATCAAAGAATATCCACATGATTCCCAGAAAAGCTAAAAAACAAGTTTTAAAAACCTCTCAGCCGAGAGTCACGTTTCAGGCACCAAAGTTCTCCTAAAAAAAAGAGTGCAGCCCCTCCAAAGAAAATTGAGCAAGTGACGGTCGTTGGGGCCTCTTTCCCTATGGCCAAGTGTCATCCAAAATGAGGTGGGTCCACCTAAAATAAAAGAAAACCCTAGGTACCAAGTGTCCTACAATTTTGGACCCTTATATTTTTACCAAAATGGCCCATGATGCAAAGAGTTTGTCTAAAAAGTTTTAACAATTAAATTACAATATAACTAAAAATTTAAAATATCTAATTTGAGAGTCTTGAATTTATTTTGTCTGCTTCCTAATGCTCCAAATTGTTTGTCCAAAATTTTTCCTGAAAATAATAATGCAAATAATTAGCTCAGAATATTCAAATTAATTAAAATTAGAATTTCCGGTTAAATTAAGCACTATTAGCAAAAACGGGAAAATACTGGACAATTAAGCACACTTCCCTGATTAAATTCGGTACAATAAACTAAGTGAAATAAATATAATATCGACTCATCAATAATATAAACAGTTTTACGTGGTTGTTCACAAACAGCCCTAAGAATATCTTTAATCAGATATTATTTTATTCTTAATATCTTTAATAAGATATCTTTGATTCTGGTGGACTACAAGTCCAATAGTAAGAGTTGGCCCAATTATGGCCCAAGATAGGCATGATGTTATTCATAATCAATTGGCTATTCTTCGTAACCGCTCGTCCCAAATATCATACCGTAAATCATCCCCCCAAGTTCGAGTTAAGTGTTAGGCTTTAACCGTGGTTAACTGTAGGACTTATGAGTTTGAGGGAGGTTTTATTTGTTGTGTTTTGAGAGCGTGCTTGTAGTCGTTACTCTTTTGTAGACCGAACAATGGGTTTGGTGAGTTGTCTTGTTGAACTTTGCCATAAGCCGAGTTTGTAGACCTTTCTAGAACTTTTTCCCATGCTGATGGTGACTTGATAGTATCTTGTTTACCTGTTCTGTAAGGAAAAGAATAATCTAAGATATAAGCAACTTACTTGTATGATGGGTCATCCAAATGTTAATTTATCCATCAACGCAATTAACTGGGGCGTCCGGATGCTGATTTATCCATCGACGCAATTAACTTGGGTGTCAACGCTTTTATAGTTAGGCGTCCGGATGGTAACCGTCAACGCTTTTATAGTTGGATGTCCGGATGGCATCCGTCAACGCTTTTATAGTTGGGCGTCCAAATGGTATCCGTCAACGCTTTTATAGTTGGGCGTCCGGATGGTATCCGTCAACGCTTTTATAGTTGGGCGTCCGGATGGTATCCGTCAATGCTATTATAGTTGGACGTCCGGATGGTATCCGTCAANACGCTTTTATAGTTGGGCGTCCGGATGGTATCCGTCAATGCTATTATAGTTGGACGTCCGGATGGTATCCGTCAACGCTTTTATAGTTGGGCGTCTAGATAGGATCCGTCAACACTAGGGGGTGTTCCCCTTTTTATAAGTAGGGCGTCCGGATAGGATCCGTCAACTCTAGTGGGTGTTCCCCTTTTTATAAGTAGGGCGTCCGGATAGGATCCGACAATGCTATAGTAGTTGGGCATCCGGATGCTGATTTATCCGACAACGCATTCGTGATCACTTGTCCCTAGGCTGGAAATCTTTTCCATTGATTGGGTGCCTCAGCACGAACGGTTTTTTGTCATCCGCTTTTGTAATTTGTATGCAAGACGTGATTATCTGCATGGTAGAAAAGAGTGGCCAAACAAACCAATGCGTTTACAAGGTTAGACAATTAATACCAAAAATAGATTATGTCATAAGGTCAATCGGCCGAGAAAATAAGTCTTGTTGGTCTTCAGTTGACTGATCAAAGTTCATATGAGGAAGTGGCATGGTCAAGATAATATCGAGAACATAAACGAGATCGTTCGGTTGAGATGTAATTGTTTTAGTAATCTGCAAGATATATAATATCAAAGATATAATTGAGACCGATCGGTTGAGATGTATCGACTTTAGTAATCTGCAAGAGATATAATATCGAAGATATAATTGAGACTGATCGGTTGAGATGTAACCGCTTTAATAAAATACAAGATATATAATATTGAAGATATAATTGAGACTGATCGGTTGAGATATAACGACTTTAATAATCTGCAAGATATATAATATTGAAGATATATTTCGTTTTCCTTTCCTTTTGCTGCTATTCCTCTCGGTTTTCATCTCATTTTATTTGGTTGGATGATAAAAATGGAGTTCTATGTNAGTTTTNNGTTGAAGAGAGCTTAAGTTGATGTGTGGGTGTTGTGGTTTGGACTCTTTCTTCTTGTTTTTCGGTTTTGATGCTTGAAACAAGGATGGGATTAGATCTTGGTGTTGTTATGGTGGCTGGATAGAACTGGAGTTGATGGCTTAAGTATTATTTTCGTTTTTTGCAAGGAAGCTTGAAGAAATGGAAGATTTGGTTGGGTTGAAGTAGCATATGTCAAGTTTATTGTTCTTGTGTTGATTTGGAATTTTAACTTTGGTATCTTGGGTTTATGTTTTTGTAGTATGGAGGAAGAAAACATGAATGGTTTGTTGGTAGAGAAAAAAAAATGGAGATAGGAAGGAGGAGAGAAGGTGCATTTAAGTTTTTACCCGATTTGGACCAACACAAAAGATGCTTGTTTTGACTCAAAGAATGTTTCCACTTTGAGTTTTTGTCTCTTGCATAGAATTCTACCGTGAATCACCTTGACATGGGAATGTTTTGTGTTTGATTTTCATTTTACTTGCCTACATGGCACATTGGTTGAAGCATCCAAAGTATCTTTCCATTAGTGTTGGTTTTTGAAGCACTTTTTGCTATTAGCTTGGTAGTTCACGTGAATTTTTGTGCCTTGGTGTTGGGAGTTCGTTTTTGCTGCATGGAAAGAGATAAAGGCATGGTTTAATAGTGATGTTTAAGACACATTTTAATTTTCTTGAAAAATGGTGCACATGAGAGAAGAAGTCAACACATTTTGTGTCTTATAGAAGGTGAAATTGAAGTTTGACTTGGGTGCATGGTGACTCACGGCCATGTGTTTTTCTTTGGCCAATTGGACTTTTAAATTCCTTTGTTAATTGTCATTTAGTCAAGTTAATTGCTAGGATTAAGTTAGGCTTGTTGGTTTCTTTGGTTTTTAATTAATTGAGTTAATAGGTTGAATTTAATGTGTTTGAGTTAGTGTTGAATTTAATTATTTTTAACTGTGTTTGTTAATCAGTTTGTAACAGTGTTTGATGTTTGAATGTTGTCTAAGGCTTTTAATGGTGTTAGTTTAATTACCATGCTAGCTTACATTAGTTTGTTTGCATTTGTGTCTTTATTGAGTTCTTTGGTTTTTGAAAAACCTTTTCAAACCCCCCCCCCCCTCTGTGTTAGACTCGATTCTCGAACCGCAAAATTGGTCTTTGGGAGACGACCTAGGGGCCTAGCTATACTGCATTTCTAATATGCAATCAAATTTGATTGGGCGGCGACACCCATTAGAGAGTCAGACGCTCGTCTAGGGATTTGTTCCCTTCTCCTACCAGATTACTATCACCTTCATCAAAGCATACAGTAGAGGAGATGGCAGAACAACTTCCTCCCAGACGCACACTTTGTGATGCCCAGAATGTTGTGGGCCCATTCCACTTCACCAGCATAGCCATGCCTGCAGACAATACCACCAATTTGTTGATGAGTCGATATTTTAATAACTGCACTTAGTTTATTGTACCGGATTTAATCAGGGAATTATGCTTAAATGTTCGATATTTTCCCGTTTTTGTTAATAGTGCTTAATTTGACTGAAAATTCTAATTTTAATTAATTTGAATATTCTGAGCTAATTATTTGCATTATTAATTGCAGGGAAAATTTTGGAGATATATTTTGGAGCATTGGGAAGGAGACAAAATAATTCAAGACTCTCTTAAAATTAGTTATATTTTAATTTAGTAGTTTATAATTAATCAAATTGTAATTTAGAAGTTTACTTTTTTTTTTTTAGACAAGCTAGTGCACATTGGGCCAAATTTTGACAAAAACATAGTGAGCCCAAATATGAGTGTGATACTTGGTAACCTAGGTTTTGTTTTTGGGGTGGACCCCACACATTTTTCAGCTACACCTCATGGCCTAGGGATTAGCAGCCGTCACTTTCTTTTCACACTTGGCTTGGAACGTTCTTTTCCATGGAGCTTTTAATTGCATTGTTTGATTTTGGATGAGGGAGCTCATGGTTAACTTCTTTTGCTGGTGCACTTGGTGATATTAATTTGAAATTGTTAATTTCATTGGCATATGATGTTGACGGTGATGGAGTATTGTTGAATGGGAGAATAAAATTTCCTTGCCTTTATTTTTCTTGCCCTTTATTTTTCTTAATCTTTGTAAAAGTACTGCAACATTTCTTTTAAGATTTCATTGATTGAAGTTGTTATTAGATAGAAGTGTGTGTTGAGTTACGGCTGGAAGAGATTTAGATTTATCACAACAACTGTCACGTTTCATGATATCTCACGCCATTGCTTTTAGAAAATTTTTCTATGAATGAAAGTGGATTAGGTGTGTGCGTTGGATGCTGGAAGGAGAGTAGCCTTTTATTTATTTTCATGGCATGAATAATGGATTAGATAGGAGTAGGTGGTAGTGTACGGTGCAATTTCTTTTAGACCATTTATTTCTTTTCTTCAGAAGTGTGCGCGACTGGAAAGTAGGCACTGAATCAATTGTTTTAGAAGAGATAATGCTTATTTGTTTTGGAGGTGCACGTTCATTTTTCTCGGAAAAAAAATGCCCATTCATTTATGAGAAGTGGTAGCACGTCCTGGATGAGCACGATGATTTATTTTTTGGAAATAAAAGCATGTTTTTCAATTTTGTTAAAGAAGCATGATTGTTACGAGAATGTGGTGCAGCATGTTATGGGATGATGGAAGTTTTAAGAACTTTCATTTTTCATTTCAGAAAGAGTTAGACATGTTATGCTGATTTACTTTGCTTGGATAAAGAGTTGGTCGGTGCATTTAAATTTTGTTTGGAGATTTAGTTTCTTGGTGAAGGCGCTTATTTTTATTTAGTTTTGCTTGCTTGTTTTAGGTTTACTCATTTAATTTTATTTCCACTTTTCAAGCATTTTTCTTAACTTATTGTTTTAATGATAAATTGCCTTTTCAGCTCTTTAGTTTACTGGTTGCATTTTCATTCTATTTTACTGTTCACGCACCTTCGTATTGAATGTTTTATTCCAGTGTTTTCATTTACTTTAATGTTGTCTGTTTTGCTTGATTTGATAATTTAATAGTGATGTTATCTTAGGTTAGGCAGGTTGGTCGTTAGCGATATTACATTGTTTCCTTGAGATTTGTTGGACTGTACTTGTGTTTATTCTGCTCTACCTAGCACTCTATGAAATCTGACTGTGTTCTTGCAATGGGTATACGCTTAGTTACCCAATTGGTGATTGCATCTTCACTTAGTTGATCAATCTGTTTAGAACACATTAGATGGAATAGGTGTATTGCGTTCGCTTAGATCGCAATTATGATAACATGATTAGCCTTCGCTTAGTTGGTTAGCTGTGTCTTTGAAACTGTTTTTACATCTGTGTTTACATTTCTGTTTGCATATCTGTTTGCATCTGTGTTTAAATTTAGTTCATTTTCATTCACAAACCTTTTACAAACCCCCCCCACTTCGTGTTGGACCTGATTCTTGAACCATTGTTTGGTCCTTGAGAGACGACCTAGGAGTCACTTCCTAGTCTATACTGCATTCCTAATTGCATATTAAATTTGTATGGGGTGCGACACCCACCATGATGAATTCAGCTCTTATCCATCTTGTGCAGGGGAATCAGTTTCAAGGCTTATAAAATGAAAACCCATATGAGCATTTGACAACGTTTAGTAAAATCTGTAATACTGTGAAGATGACGGGCGTATCGGATGAAAGAGTAAAGCTTAGCTTGTTTCCATTTTCATTAGGAGGCAATGCTAAGATGTGGCTCAATTCTTCTCCTCAGGGAACGTTTACTACATAAGATATTGTGGCAGCAAAGTTTGTGAATAAATATTTCCCACAGTCCAAAGTCACTCAGGGATGGCTGGAGATATCATCATTTAAACAAGGCATGGAGGAGACTCTTAGTCAAGCCTGGGAAAGATTCAAAGGCTTATTGAGGAAGATACCAGTCCACGATTTTGACAAGACCACTCAAATTCTTGCATTCCTTGATTGGATAATGTTGGATGCCTCAGTTAGAGGCGATTTGAAGAGGAAGATTGAAGATGAAGCCTACGACTTGATCGAGAGTATGGCGGCCAATGAACAGGAATCACCCTAGTCTTGGGCAATCTCATAATAACCCATCTGGACCATCAGGAGGCTTTCTGAATAACAGGCCACAACAACAACCTTCACCCTCATAGCAACATGTTACTCACTTGATAGAAGCTGTCACAGACCTAAATGTTAGATTTGATAAATTTTTGAAGGTCTACAAGTCTAATCGTTCAAGTGATCAAGCCAGTTTTAGATCTTTAGAAACGCAAATTGGTCAGCTATTGAAGAGGGTAGAAACCACTGAAAAGAATCAATTTAGGGCGAACACTGATGTTAACCCTAAAGAGGAGTGCAAAGTTATGGTTAATAGGAGTAAAAGGAGAGAGGAAAGGGAAGTTGTGGAGATTGGAAGTAGTGAAGAGGAAGATGATGAGGTAGAAATTATTGTGTTGGATGATAGTGAAGAAGAGAAAGAAGAGAAAGAAGAGAAAGAAAAGGAAGTAAGAGACGGTCACAAAGGGCAGTTTAGAGAAATCTTTAATAAAGTGACTGTGGTGCCTTCAATGATTCAATAGGAATTTGATATTCAACCTCAAAAGAAGAATTATCTGCCCAAGGTAAAAGATCCAGGTTGTTTGACTCTTTCATGTACTGTGAATGATTTTGATGTAGGAGGAGCTATGATAGATTCTGGATCTAGCATTAATATGATGCCCAAGAGTTTTTTGAAGAAAATTGGAGGGCTAGTATTCAAACCGTCTAATCTCTCTGGTGGCGGATGGTTCCATCAAAAAGCCACTTGGTATAGTGGAGAATGTGATTGTGCGTGTGGAGCAACTTGAATTTTTGGCGGACTTTATAGTCATGGGCATGGAAAATGAGGAAAGGATTCCTGTGATTCTTGGAAGACCTTTCATGGCAACGTCAAAAATGTTTATCATTGTCCATGATGGGAGAATCATGATGAGAGACAAGGAGAATGTGTTGTTGCATACTGGCTCTAAAGAAGATAATGTCAGAGTGAAAATAAAAGCTAAACATAAAAAGTCCAGGAGAGAAGCTACATCTGAAGATAGCACAACAGGTACTTTTACTAACAGTTATAAGGTTTTATAGGTACTTGTGGATGAAGAGGTTGATAAAGGAGGAACAACTCACTCAGAAGATACATCACTTCCACGTGGTTCACAAGTGAGATTCAAGAATAAAAAGTGGATTGTGAACAAGATCAAAGAAGATGGTGTGGTGGAGATTAGAAGACCATACTTCAAGGCCATCAGAAGACTGGATAGAAGGCAGTTGATGAGTTGGGTAGATGAAGATCCCAACCGGGATGGGAAGACTTGATGTTAATTGATTTAATCCCACTTGATGTAAAACATTTTTAGATTTAGGGTTATTTGATTTTGGACATGTAATTTCTTGAAATTTTGAACAATTTTTGGGTAGCATCTACTGAGGGATGCTAAAATTTTAATTGTATCCACTGAAGGACATATGAAGGTACACTTACTGAAGGGTGTTGGAAAGATTAGCACTCACTGATGAGTGCTAAACAGGTTTGGGTCAGGCTCGCGATGTTAAACAAGCACTTCCTGGGACGCAACCCAGTTGATTATTCTTTGTTTTTAGGTTTAAACCCTTTTTTGGTCCCTAAGTTAAGTTCTGATGTTCAGTTTAGTCCCCGTTTTTAAAAATGTCAACCTTTAGTCCCTATGATATGAAAAATGTATCAATGTAGTCCTATTTGTTAACAAATCACAAGTTTTTCATTAAGTGATTTGTAGTTCATAACACCTCCCGTTAATAAATCACAAAATATTGGATACCTAGGTATGAAAACTTGTGATTTATTGTTCATTAAGTGATGTCATGAGGACTGATTTGATACATTTTTCATATCATAGGGACTAAAGGTTGACATTTTTAAAAGCGGGAACTAAATTGAACATCAGAACTTAACTTGAACCAAAAAAGGGTTTAAACCTTGTTTTTAATCCTGTTTTAAGTGCATGTGATGTTTGAATGTTGCATTTGAGAGGGTGATGTGTCTTCCTGGAAGGCACTTTCAGATGAACCCTAATAGAGTGCCTGTGAACATAAAGAGGGCAAATTTGACGCCTCTAGCGAGATACTGGATGGCATTTACTCATGCCAACATTCAGTCGTGCTCCCATGTTTCCGACATCATGATGCACAGGATCATTTTCATCTACTGCATGCTGAGGCAGATGGATGTGAATGTCGGGAAGGTTATCCCTGACGAGATCCAGAGTTGTGCTACCACAGTGAGTAGCAGGACACCGTTGGGACATCCGTCCCTATTTACATTTCTGTGTCAGCAAGCTGGGGTGGATACTGGAGTTCCACCATATGAGAGGCCTAGGAAGGCCATAGACGCTTCATATTATCAGCAGTACTGTGTAGAGGAAGAGCCAGCGGGACCTAGGAGACGTCCTAGGAGAGCAGCAGCAGAGCAAGAAGATGCTCCTGTAGAGGCACCAACACAGCAAGCCGAGCCTTTTCAGATGAGGGACATGTACATGTCCATGATAGAGGCTAGGATGGAGGCTCTGCACAGAGGGCAGGTGGCTACTATAGAGATGATAGTGGGGCTATATGATCATCCACCAGTGCATAGGTGGACTATGGATGAGTTCCATAGTGCTATGGCTTGGCCTCAGGAGCAGGCACAAGGTAGTGGGTCTAGAGTAGTTAGAGCACCAGGTGGAGATGAGGATGACCAGGAGGATGACTTTAAGGATGTGATGGATGGTGAGGAGGATGACTCAGATGACAGCATGGGATGAGAGGGCATCTACTGATGGATGCCAAAGCTTAAGACAGGGATGACAGCATGGGATGACTTCTTCTGTATTTTTTTATTTTTTTTTTAGAATAGGTTGAATTTTGATTTTTAGTGTCTATGCTTGGCTTGTACACTGTTCTGATGATGGTGTGACTGAATGAAATGTGTGATGAGTCTATTTAATGATGATTGGATGTGAATGATGATTGAGAATGTGTTGCATGTTGATATCCAGGTGAATGGTTCACCAACTGTGTGAACAAATGTGTAGTGGTTTATGATTGTGATTATGATGCTAAGCAAGGGTGTATGAATGAATGATGTGTGAGAAAGCATGATGTGTGAGGTTTTGAGCTCCAAAGTATTTCTTGATGTATGTATTATTCACAGGAAAGCATGAATGATATTGCCTGAGTCTTTATGATTAATTGAATTGCATGTGTATGTCATATGATCAAGGCCATGTTTGGAAGCCCTTTCTTAGCCTAAATTTCGCCCAAAATTATTAAAGTGTTATACCCTTTTTGAACCTTGGCCTTAAACAGGATGAAAACCCTTTTTTTGAAATTATTTGCCTTGAGTTGGGTTGAGAATAATTGTATGTTGAAAAGGTTCAAGTTTGGGGTTGTTTGGGAAAGATTAAAAATAAAAAGAAAGGCATTGAGTTCAAGTGTCGAAAAAGAAGAATGCATGACAAAAGAAAAAGAATAAATAGAAAAAGCATGAAAGATGAACTCAATGTAAAAAGGAAGAAGTTGGGAATGAGGGAGATTGGTGAAAAAGAGAGTTTGTACTTGAACTTTGAATGCTAAAATAACTCTCTTAACTCAAGGATTTTGCGTTCTAGAAAAACCAATTTTTCTTGTTAGCCCAGCCTTATTATAAGCTTTGTAAAAGTCCTTGTGATGGCATTTGCATGAGAGAATGTTGATTGTGTTAGATGAAGGGAAATTTTGTTTCATGTGACTTGTGAATAATAGAGAGTTGGAGTGGCCTCCTAAACACTTGAGTGATTGAGTGAAACACTTGCGTGGTGAGAATTGATAAATTCATGTTGCATCTATGTTTAGTGGATTGATTATTCATGAATAAAACATCTGTTAAGGAATATGTGATTTTGTGAACTGAATTGGATTGAAAACATGCGTGCATTTTGATTAGATTCCACTGAAAATCTGAGTTAAGTAGCTTTTGTCATAAGGAAAATGAATTTTTGGATTGTTGAACTATTTGATGAAAAAGTGGAAGGCCAAGTTTTGTCTTGTTTGCTTGAGGACAAGCAAAGTTCTAAGTTTGGGGTTGTGATAACGGTATAAAAACCGTTATTTTCATGCATAAATTTGATATCAAAACACACCCTTTGTGGCTTAGAATGAACTTAAAATCAAGTAAAACACTTAAGTTGAGTCATATGAGAGTCAAAAGCTATTTTGCGAGATATTATGCTTGTTTTGAATTGTTTTGCAGGGTTTTGATGAAGAATGAAGATGGAAGCAAAGTAGGAAGGTCGTAGACTCTAGAAAGAAGGAGGAAAAGGAAGAAAAGAAGAGTCTATACACCGCTCAACGCCAAAACTGATCGTTGAGCGTCCGGATGCAAGGGAAAGCCACTATCTGGCGCTAGGGAAGCAAAGTTGAGCGTCCAGGCGATTAAAGGCAACCGCTCAACGGTGAAACTGACCGCTGAGCGGTGGCGCAATTATGGGTAAACCGCCCAGCGACAAAATGCGACGTTGAGCTGTTGCCTACTGGGCTTGGGCCGAATTTCTGATCTTTTTCTGTGTTATAAATAGCCTTAGTGCGATTCAAAACACAATCTTTTGGCAGAGAGAAACGTCCAACACTGTTCTACACACCTTGGAGGAGGTTCCTTGGATGTTTAGGCTCCAATCTACCAAATTTAGGGTTTATTCTTCCATTCTTCCATTATATTTCATCTAGTTTCACCATGACAATGGTGAACTAAACCCTTTGTTGTTGGGGAACAATGTAATCTTTTTAAACTCTCTTTTATTGAAATTCTTATTTTCTTTATATGCTTGCATATGTTTATTTTATCAATTGTTGGGTTCCTTACCTGTATTTAATGCTTTTACCGTTTAACTCATTGGGTAAATGTTGTTTGTCTTTATTGATACGGAGACGTACAATAATGTCATGAATTGGGGGGAATTCCTTGATTATGCTAATACCGCCTAGAGATAGGGCTGGGACATTCAATTGCAGTTTCCTTTTGTTTATCATGCATTATTAATTACTATGGGAGGCTAGAGATAGCAAGCCAGTAATTAGTAATAGGCTCTTTTCGCCGAGAAATTGGGTTTACGATAGATTAAGAAAGTTTGCATGACAATTTGATAAATAAGCTAATTAAATAAGAAGAGTAGATAACAGAGAGTGGATAAGATGAAATTGTAAACCCCAACAACTTCATTCATCCATAGTCTTTTCTTATCAATTGATTCATTTGCATTTACATGTTTATTTTCGTTCATTGAATTCAAAAACTACAAATTTATTTCTTCTCAAGTTTCATGCAATTGATTTACATGAACGTTAAGGCCTGAGAGTTCCTTAGGAAAAACGATACTCGGACTTACCCGTTTTATTACTACTTCATAACGATCTGGTACACTTGCTAGGGACTTAACAGGTTGCCACTTTGAGTGGTCCATATGTGCCTACAAAACCTTTTACTGAGTGGACTGCTGATGAAAATAGAAAAGCTCAGTACGATGTTAAAGCTAGAAATATAATTGCCTCTACACTAACTATTGATGAATTTTTCAGGATATCTCAATGCAAATCTGCAAAGGAAATGTGGGATGTCTTAGAGGTAACTCATGAAGGCATGGATGAAGTCAAGATAGCCAGAAACAAGTCATTGATACAAGAGTATGAATTGTTCAGAATGAAGGCTGGAGAAAACATCTATGATGTGTAGAAACGATTCACTCCCATTGTAAATCATCTAATGGTTCTTGGCAAAGTTATGATAAGGAGGTGATCAACATCAAGATTTTGAAAAGTCTGAACAGGAATTGGCAACCAAAAGTCACTGCAATCTCCGAATCCAAAGATCTTACAACTACGAACATGGCTACCTTGTTTGGCAAGTTACGGGAACATGAGTTGGAACTTGGTAGGCTGAAGCATGCAGAGAAGATTGAAGAAGAGAAGTCCATTGCTCTGAAAGCTTCAAGCCAGAACAACACAGAAACAGACATGGACGACAAAGAATTGATGACCTTGATGGTAAGAAAGTTTAGTCGACTTATGCAAAATGATAGTCAATTGTCTAACCATGCAGGTCAAAACAAAAAGAAGAGCTTCACTACAAATGTTGTCCAGTGCTATGAATATGGAAAAGAAGGTCACATCAAGCCTGACTGTCCTGACTTACAGCCGAAGCAAAAAGGAAAGAAAACATTCCCTCAAGGCAGAAATATGAGAAGAAAAGGAGCCTACATTGCTTGGGAGAACTCAGATTCTGAGAAATCAAGTGATGAAGATTCTGATCAAGAGGAGGAATCAAATTTGTGCTATATGACAGGTGTAACATGTGACGACTATGACAGTGATGCAGACATATCAAATGAACCAGTGGAAGTCAAGTATGATCTGTTGCAAGATGCATTCAAAGAATTACATGCTGAAGCTATGCGACTGCAATATAAGGTAAATCGACTGAGCTCTAAAAGAAGAGACTTTGAGAGTAGAATTAATAACCTTGTTACAGAAAATGAGAAATTAGAAAAGAATTGAATGAAGCTTTGTTATCTGCTAAGGATGTTGAAATTAAAACTGTTACAGTAGAAAAAGATTCTGAAAATTGTCCTGCTCATATTGAAAGGATAAATTACTTGACTAGCACACTAGCTAAGTTTACTCAAGGTAGAGACAATTTAGATGTTGTTTTAAACTCATCTGGAAGAATTATTAATAGGCAAGGAATTGGTTACAAAGCTCAATCTAACAGAACCAATGCTATGAAATTCATGAGTTAGGCAAACCAGCTAGAAATGCATGTTTTTATTGCAATTGTGTTGGTCACACTTTTAGAAACTGTTATTACAGAAATGTTGCTATTCCTAAAGGATTATGTGTTTGGATACCAAAGGAACATGTAACAAGAACTAACAATCAAGGACCCAAAGTCAAATAGGTACCAACAACCAAAACTTATTTGTTTTACAGGATACACAACTGATGCAGACTGATCTCAACGATGAATCAACTATGGAATACTTCAAAAATCTTGAGTATCTAGAATTGGTAAAACTGTATCTATCTGCTGCATTATGCTCATATTAATTGATTGTTGTTGTATGATTGTTTGTGTTGTGTCCTTAACTGTTTGATTGATTAAATTTGCTTGAAAATGATTTTCTTGAGTCTAAGTCGACTTCAATATTAATTCAATCGAATGAGTTATGTGATTTTGTGAAAAACTCTACTTTTAGACGTTAGAATTCAAAATTGAGTCTTGATGATAATCTTTGGCGCGCATGTTTCCCTCTTTATATGGTCTCTTACGACTTTGAAACCACTACTGTCTTGTCATCTTCCGACCAAAATCTCAAATTTCCTAAAGAAAGTTTCAAGAATCATCTTTTCATGGGGTCTTCAAGCAATTCTGAGAATGATGACTGCAAATAAAAAATAATCATCAGTGAATCAACTACATTGAGTTGGTTCAGCAATGAAGAGGAATGATGAGAGCCGTAGCCCATGCAAATTTGATTGCATATGAAAAATGCAGTATAGCTAGGGAATGACCCCTAGGTCATCGCCCAAAGACCAGTTTTGCGGTTTAGAATCAGGTCTAGCACACACAGTGGGGGGGTTGTGAAAGGTTTGTGAATGCGGATGAATCAAAATCAACACAATCAAATAAAACAAGCAACATAGTGAACTTAAACACTAAATTGAACGGTCCTAAAACAAGATGTATGAACTAATTGACATGCAACAGAAAATAAAGAAACACTTGGCTAAAAAATAAAATACACATTGCAGCTTGGAATAATAATGCAAAGAAACGAGGCATCAACCAATTGAAACACAAGCAGTGGAAGTAAAGGAAAATATGAAAGACATAAGCTATACATAGAAATACACAATATAGTAATCCACCAACGCATATAAACAAACTAAAAGCATGCTAACAGTAAAATAAAATGACCCAGGATTGTTGAATGTAAATTAATATATAAGATATAAAAATGCAACTTGGTTAAACCGTGAAGACTAAGGGAAAAGGCTAGCGCTTCTTCAAAAGTGCCTAAGAAATAAATGCCCCGTGTTTTTCTAGAAAAAAAAATGAAATATGCTTCTCTTGTTAATTCCATCACCAGCCGAGAATGAGATGAGCTTTTAAAGATTTATTCTAAAGCACCGTCACAGCTTGCCACCTAATCAAAATAAAAAAAATGAAATTTTCCAGATGCTGCACTGATTAACGCTGCTACCAAATGAAACCAGCGGAAAAAAAATAGCGTGCACCCCAAAATGTAAGATGTGAGCTGCTGTACCAACCAATAAATTAAGTACCGCTTCTACTAAAAGAAAAGAATGGAATCAGCGTGTGTTCTAGCAAAATGGAGGTGACCCTTTTCCCGAGGTCGTGGCATGTCCAACTTGATGAATGTCCGTGTATTCAACATAAAAGGAATATGCTTGTGCCAGCAAAGAAAAGAAAGGAATGTGCTTCTCCCTAAGATTGAAATGAGCGCTTCTTCACCACGAAATTCAATGTGTGCTCCTAAGCTAGACTTGGCAGCCGCAACATGTGCTCACCAAAATGAACGTCACAGATTGCAACAGTACCCGTGTGCTGTGTGCAATGATGATTCAACTATTCTTCATTCCAAGAAAAGAAAAAATGACCGCAATGCAAAGAGAAATTGAATCAAAGCTTCATTATTCAACCAAAATCCAAGTAGGTAAACATCGTTCCAGAAAAGATACGTAAGAAGAAAAATGTTGTAGCCCCCTCCTCCCAGAATTAAGAAAATTACGACTGCTAGCTTAAAGCAAGGCCATGTGTCACCAAAAATTAGGGTGGGGTCCACCCTAAAACCCTAGGGTTTTAGTGCCAAGTGTCCCTCAAAGTTTAGGCCCATCATGAAATTTGCCAACATTGGCCCACAACGTAAAAGTTTGTCTAAAAATCCTAAACTACTAAATTACAAGATAACTAAAATTTCAAATGTCTAAAATGAGAGTCTAGAATTTATTTTGTCTCCTTCCCAATGCTCCAAATTATGTCTCCAATATTTCCCTGCAATTAAAAGTGCAATTAATTAGCTCAGAAAATTCAAATTAATTAAAATAAGAATTTCCGGTCAAATTAAGCACAATTATCAAAAACGGGAAAATACCGGACAATTAAACACAATTCCCTGATTAATTTAAGTGCAATAAACTAATTAAAGTAGAGAATATATTGACTCATCAAGGAACGACAAAGATTTATAAATGGGTCAGTGAAGGCTGTAGCCACCCCAATGAACATCAACCTCAATATGTTCAAAGGTGAAGGATTTACGTTTCCATATTGGCTAGAAGCGCAAGGATAGTCTGATTTCATACAGATAAGAGGACCTTGGTATCCTGATTTGGTCAAAGTTTCATTTAAATGATTTCATCTGGAACGTGGTGTCAAACTTACCCACTGAAGGTGCTCTTTCACACCTACTCACAACAGATGTGAATAGCGTGCTATGCAAGAAAAGGGTTTATCAAGATTGGTTAAGATTTCCTAGAGTATATTCAACAGAATGCATCTTTTCACATGAAGGATTATTGAAAGAAGAGAAAATACTTGCTCATCTTCTGGCAAACATCATCCTGCCCTACAGATTCAAGAAGGATCGCATGACTAGAGAGGATATATTCCTGTTGCACGCTATAAAAAACAACATTCTGACAAACTGGTTACAATAGTGATAAAAGATCATATGGAATACTCTGCACTGAGAAGATCACTACCTACCTTACGCATGTCTGATAAGCAAAGTCTTAGTACTACTTGGTGTTGATGTTAGCAATGAACGTAAGTGCATCTGGGGATCTTCAAACACATTTGATAGAGATTCACTCATGTCACTCGGATTAGTGAAAATAATAAAAGGATGGAGATTCATGCGTGAGCACTCTCTGGAAGATCTTACTGAGAAGAAAGAGATAGCAACAGTTGCTGAAACACACTTCTTTCCTGAGACAAATTTTGAAAAATACGTTGCTGATCAAAAAAGGATTCTACATGGAAAATACATATGCAGAGTGATAATACACAACTGGTGACTAAAGACTCTAATGAAGAAGATTCAGCTAAAACTTTTTGAATTGTTTAGAAAAATATTAACCTTATGTGTCTCGGTTAATCCTCTTATGCCTTGACATGTCTTGTTAATCTTGTGTTAGCCATTGTCTAGTTTTCGGTTTTTTTTGTATGGCATAGAACGCCATCTTTTGTTGCTTTTGTTTTCCTTTTGTATTTCCTTGTTCCATTTTATCATTGTAATATCACTTTGTTCAAGGAAATGAAATTAGTTGTTTTGAATCAATTTAATTACTTAATCTGTTTGAATGATATCTGATATATTGGTTGATTGATTCGACTATGTCATGTCTGAAGTCAACTATGCATATTCTGTCATACATATTTACATATTGACTTGTGTTGATTTGATTATATTCTTGCTTAACCATTATGCTTGATCTAGAAGAGGTTGTTGAAAGGTTTTGCAGGAAGGACATTACTTTGAAACTTTCATTTGGAATTCAACATCTTCAAAAGCAATGCATTCGATTGATGATTTAAAGCATTCAACTACGTACAAACAGGGTTAACAATTCCATTTCTGGAATCTAGTTCTATCTTTACTGTTTGCTTAAATCATATGAATTCATTATTATCTCTGCTTTTATCTGTTGAAATATCTGAATTGAGATAATATTGTGAGATTGTTGTTTTGTGTATCATTGCATATCTATATGGTTTGATATTCTACTATGATATAACACTGTGCTTAAACTGCTTATTCAATCTGTGATACACTGCATTGTGCACTTGAATTGATTTTGTTACTCATGCATAATGACAGGGGGAGTATCACTGTTCTACACATATTTTCATCACACACCTACATTCCAGGGGGAGTTATCATTGTTTTGTGATGAAATTGTGATTATGAGAGTGATGAGTTGATATTTTATTGATTTCACTTAGCTTATTGTACCGAATTTAATCAGGGAATTGTGTTTATTTGTTCGGTATTTTCCCGTTTTTCCTAATTATGCTTAATTTGATCAGAAATTCTAATTTTAATTAATTTCAATTTTCTGAGCTAATTATAATTATTTGCATAAATTACTAGAAGTTAAATAGGCTTGTTAATTTCTCTTGTTTTCACTTAGTTCAATTAGTAGGTTGAGTTGTTTTTCATCCACTTAATTTAGTGTTGCATTTTAATGGCTTTAATTGTGTTTGGATATTTATCTATTGCAGTGTTCAATTTACTTTTTTCCGTTCACTACGTTATCTATTTTGTTTGGTTTCTTTACCTTCTTGCATTTCCATTTTCCTCACTTGGTTTAGAGATAGTTTGGTCTCAATGTAGAATCGTTCGGTCATCTGTAGGACCGTTCGGTCTTCATGCTTTGTCCATTTATTTCAAAGTTTTCAAGTATGTTTGGTTGCTTTTAATTTTCAGTTTTAATTTAATAAAATTTTCCTTGTAAAAACCTTTCACAACCCCCCCCCCACTTCGTGTTAGACCTAAGACTCAAACAACATTTGGTCCTTGAGAGACGACCTAGGGGTAATTTCCTAACTATACTGCATTTCTCATATGCTCATTAAATTTTGCATGGGGTGCGACACTCATCAAAATTTTGGTGTCGTTGCCGGCGACCAACAGTTCGGTTTTAGGTCTTTTGTTGTGTTAGTATGTGTTGTGTTTTGTCTTGTGTTCTGAGTGTGATGTTCTTTTTTGTGTGTTCGTCATTGTGTGTTGCATTTAGGTAGCTTTAGTTGCATATTTTCATTGCATTCTTTTTTTCCCCCTTCCTTTCTTTCTACATGTCTACCTATTTTGGCCGTGTGAGTAATTCTTTTTCTGCCTGTGTCTATGATTCTCCTCCTGCTTGTTACTCTGGTTGTGATTCGCATGCTGATTTCTGTGTTGAGAACAGTATGATTCCTCCTCCATCTCATGAGAGTGCTCCTAGGGAGTCGTTTCCACTTGATGAGGAGGATATTCGTTGTGTTTTCAACATTGGACTGATACATTTGTTGCCTAAGTTTCATGGTTTTGCAGGTGAATGCCCACGTAGACATTTGGAGGAGTTCTACACATTATGTTCTTTAATGAAACCTCCAGATGTCCTGGATGAGGATATGTTCTTAAGGGCATTTGAGTACTCATTGCATGGAGCGGCAAGGGATTGGTGTTGTTGTCTTACTCCAGGATCCGTCACAAGTTGGGAAGATCTTGAGCACCAATTTCTTGACAAATTCTCCCCTGTGCGGTATGGTTTTAGCAAAGATCCTGGGTGGAATGACCCTAACCTGGGGTGGTATGGTACTCAACATCGTCAATATCAGGAACTAACATTCCAGACCCCTTGTATGCCTTCTCCACCTGTCCAGGAACCACATCAGCTGCAGTTTCATGAGCCTGCCCAATCTTCATCAACTGCTGGTAGAGATTTGGAAAGCAAGCTTGATTCTCTTTTGAGTTTGGTGGCACAACTGGCATCCAACCAGAAACCAGCACCTCCATCTGCATCTATTGCGCGGTTGTGTGCTATATGTCTTTCCACTGACCACTATACGGATGTTTGTCCTTCTTTGCACCACCCTGTTGTTCTTGATGTGCCTCACGCTTATGCTCCAAACATCTTTAACAACAGGCAGCCACAAGAGAAAAATCAGAGGCAACAACAACAGCAAGAGACACCTGCTAAACATTCTACTTCTTCTGAGCCTACATTGTTTGAGTTGTGGTGGCAGATGGGCACGCAACATATTGAGGAACAACCTCAAGCTTCAGAGGGATCACCATTTCAGATTGTTCAGTTTCCAGATGATGTTAGTGACATCCACATAGGAGATGAGGAGCAGAGTCATGAGCTCACTACTGTGCCACCTACTTTCCCACACTCCTATGTCCCCACTCTTGCACCTGAGGAGACTGATGAAGAATTGGAGGACCAGGCAGACATGAGCAACACTTTTGAGATAGGTAGACCAGGTTCACCTTCCACCACTCTACCAATCTTCAGGGAAGTGGAGGTAAGCATACCTATGATTGAGTCTGATGTTGATAATTATGTTGATGATGGGTATGTTGATGATTATATTGTTGATGAGCATGCTTTTAATTCTCCCTCTTTGCATGATGAGAACCACTTTTCGCTATCACATTTGAATGTTTGTTCTCCATGCAATGAACATGAATCTGAGCCTGTTGTTGATATTGTTTCTAAATTTGAAAATGATTCATGTTCTGAGGGTATATCTGAGGTTCATCCTCTTACATTGAGATTGGGTGTTATACCTCTGCATGTTATTTCTGTGGAGCCATATTGCACTAACCATGTTGTAGGAGGTACACATGAGTCTGATCAACACACACCCACGGTGGAAGACAAGGGTGCCAGTATACACAAAATCTTGAAGATTAATATGCACCAACTGAACCTGCTCATCAACAGTCAATTCTTCTTAGATCCAGCCGTGGAGGACATCTCCCTGCTTGATCAAATCTAGAGACTGAAGCAATTCCTCCTCAAGACTTTTTTGTTGGATCCGGTGGTGGAAGAGATCTCCCTGAAAGTCCAATATTGGCAATTGCCACCATGATCAGGGGAGTTTTCTTCTTTCTCTTCTCCCCCTTTTCCCACTTGAATTGCACTTGTCCTTGATCTGTTGATTATTATGATTGCTGATCTTATTGTTTGTGACACACTGAGGACATTGTGTAGTTTAAGTGTGGTCTATTAGGGGAGGTTGTTTCTTTGTTTATGTTTCGGTTTTTAGGTAGTTTGTTGTGTCTTGTGTACAGTTTTGCATGCTTTTCGTGAATTCTGGACTGTGATTAGGTTGTTAGTTTCCCTTCACTGCATTGATACTCTGTTTTGCGGGACTCCTTGCTTTTCTTTGCTTGGAAGATGATCATGATGTTTGAGAGTTAAATTGATTGTGACCGTATTACCTGTGTGAGATTTGAGCCATTTGATGATCTTTCTTGTGTGTGATATGTCTCTGGATTGCTTGCACATTTGCATTGGCTTGACTCTGCTGACAATTCTTGATTCATGCGCAAGTTTGAAAATGATAAAGGCATTTTGTTGATTGAGCCTCTCTACCCAGATAGCCTACCCTGTTATGATCTCTTTGTTAGCCCCTTTGAGCCTATACCTCCCCCATTTCTTTGTTTTGAAGCTCATACAATAGCCTAAGTGAAAAAACCATGATCACCTGAACCTTAGGAATTTTGGAGCTTTGTTATTGTTTTGGGAATAAGTGTGGTCTCTTAGGAGTTGCAGATGAATTGGCTAGTGAGTCCTCTTCTTGAGGTTTCATTGTAAATATCATGTATCTTGTCTTTTGAATTCTGTGTTGAATAGAAAAGAAAAGAGACAAGATGAAAAAAAAAATGAGAAAAAAATTATGAATAACGGAGTCAAGAAGAGGATGGAATTAGAGGTTGTGGGTGTGTTTGAATGTGTTTACACTTGTTCCCCATTGCTCCTTTGTTCCTTATGGTTTGTAGCTTCTTATCCAGATGTATCCTCCCTTATCTTTGGCCCCGTTACAATAATGAAAAGTCCTTTTGATTTGAACATGCACATGTGTTTGAGTGTTGATATTAGAGGCTTGCCAAGTCTGTTTGTGTTTGCTTTCTTGAGTGCATCAAGTGACATTAATTTACCTTAGACACTTGAGAGAAACAGTGATAGTGTGCATTCGTGAGGCTCTGTTGCTTTTGATTCATCTCTTAAACTTATTGACTGTTTTCCATGTACTGAACTGTTTGGATGATTATGTGAGTATCTGCTTTCATTGACTCTGTGTGGGATTCTGCCTATGCCTTTCACTATCCAGATTTTGTGAGAATTGTGCAACTCTGTTTCTGTTTTGTGAGTCTTTGTTGTCTGTCTGTCGAGTCTGTGTCACCTCCCTGATGTCTGAGTAGTTCCTTGGTTTTCGTCTTGGTTTTGCCCAGGAGTGCAAAAGACTAAGTGTGGTCTATTTTGATGAGTCGTTATTTCTTGAACCATATTTAGTTTATTGCACTTAAATAAACCAGGGAATTGTGTTTAATTGTTTGTTATTTCTTCGTTTTCCGAATTCTGCTTAATTTGGTCGGAAATTCGTATTTGCGCTAATTTGGATATTTTGAGTTGATTAAGCGTATTTTTTGTTACAGGGAAATTGTGGAAATATCATCTGGAGCATTAGGATATGGCGTGGCACATTCAAGACTCAATATTTAGTCATTTAGATTTTAATTAAAGTTGTAATTTCGTTTTCTAGAAGCCCTTGATTAGAATTAGGTGTTTTGGACCCTTTTAGGGGCATTTTTGTAAAAAACCAATTGTGGGGGCCATGTGTGATCTCTTTAGGGCTGATTTGTAGTGTGTGGACCCCACCAAATGTGAAACTCTTGGTATTTGGGGTGTGAAAACCGAGCCACACAAAAGAGAGACCCATAGCTCATGGTTTTTGCTTCTTTCTTCTAGGGTTTCTCTTGTTTTGAACATGCTCTCATGGTGCTTGTTTGGTGCTACGGTTTTGAGCCACTTTCAATGATATGATGCAAATTTTCTTCTTCCCTTGACTTACTCTTGGTTGTCTTAACTCATTGGTGGTGAAAATCCATTCATTCCTTCTTCCATTTGCTTGTTTTTTATGCTTGGAGCTTGAGCTTTGGAGCTTGTCTTTGCATTTCCATGGTGGATGTTGGGTTTGAGTAACTTTGTATTTCGTTTTCCTCTCCCTTTGCTGCTTTTCCTCATGTTTTTCTTTGCATTTTAATTGGTTGGATGATAAAAATGTAGTTCCATGTGAGTTTTGGGTTGAAAAGAGTTTAACTTAATGTGTGAGTGTTGTAGTTTGGGCTCTTTCTTCTTGATTTTCGGTTTTGATGTTTGAAGCAAGGATGGGACCAGATCTTGGGGTTGTTATTGTGGCTGGACAGAGCTGGAATTGATGGCTTAGGATTTATTTTCATTTTTGNAAAGAAACTTGAAGAAATGGAAGATTTAGTTGGGTTGAAGTAGCATATGTTTGGGTTTATTGTTCATGACTTGTTTTGAAGTTGATGCTTGGTTACTTGGGGTGTATTCACATCAATGTATGATGAAGAAAAGGTTTTGAAGGGTTGTCTTGGTGGAGAAANCGAAATGGAGCATTGGAAGGGAGAGATAAGGTGCATTTAAGTTTTTACCACTTTTGAACAAACACAAAAGATGTTTATTTTGACTAAGGGAATGTTTCTACTTTGGGATTTGGCTTTGCATTGTTCCAGCCGAGAATTGCAAGGATGGTGAGAGGTTTTTGGAGTTTGTTTTCATTTGGTATAGCTTACTTGGCACATTGGTAGGAGCACCCAAGGTAGCTTCCATTTGCACATTGGTCTTTGAAGCATTTTTTGTAGAACTCACTTGGTAGGTACGTTATTTTGTGGTCTTGGAGTGTGCTTTCCGAAATTGCTGCATGGAGAACTGATGGGAAGGTTTTCAATTGGTTGTTTAAAGCATATTTTAATTTCTTTTGAGACATGGTGCACATGGGAGAAGAAGTCAACACATTTTGTGACTTATAGAAGGTGAAATTGAAGTTTGACTTGGGTGCATGGTGACTCACGGCCATGTTTTTTCCTTGGCCAATTGGACTTTTAATTTATTTGTTAATTGCACCTTGGTTCACATAAATTACTAGAAGTTAAATAGGCTTGTTAATTTCTCTTGTTTTCACTTAGTTCAATTAGTAGGTTGAGTTGTTTTTCATCCACTTAATTTAG
>NC_028352.1:19822145-19866862 GCF_000741045.1 Vigna radiata var. radiata | reverse complement strand
ACATTTGGTCCTTGAGAGACGACCTAGGGGTCATTCCCTAGCTATACTGCATTTCTCATATGCAATCAAATTTGTATGGGCCGCGACACCCATCACAGAGTCAGCAAAGAAGTCTTGAGGAGGAATTGCTTCAGTCTCCAAATTTGATCAAGCAGGAAGATGTCCTCCACAGTTGGATCTAGGAAGCAGTGATTGTTGATGAGCAGGTTCAGCTAGTGCCTATTAATCTTCAAACTGTCGGCACCTTTGTCTTCCACCATGGGTGTGTGTTGGTCAAATTCATATGTACCTCCTTTAACATGATTAGTGCAATATGGTTCCAAAGAAATGACATGCAGGGGTATAACACCCAATCTCAATGTAAGAGGATGAACCTCAAATATACCCTCAGAACATGAATCATTTTCAAATTTAGAAACAATATCAACAACAGACTCAGGTTCATGTTCAGTGCATGGAGAACAAACATTCAGATGTGATAACACAAAGTGGTTCTCATCATGCAAAGAGGGGGAATGAAAATCATGCTCATCAACAATACAATCATCAATAACATACCTATCAACAAAATGATCATTAACAACAGAATCAATCTTAGGTATGTTCACTTCCACCTCCTTGGATGTGGCTAAAGTGGTGGAAGATGAAAGTGGTTTACCTATCTCAAAGGTGTTTCTTATATCTGCCTGTTCCTCAACATTTTCATCTGACTCACAATTAGGATCACCTATCATAAAGTTGGAAGCTGGTTGTATCACAGAATTGATTTCAACACAAATAGAGCAAGAACCAGCTTCACAACTACATTTAAAACTTTCAAAAAACTGTGAAAGATCAAAATTTAATCCTAAGTTTAAAGCATCTTCAGCTTTCACAGTTTCTATATCAAAATCATCACTAACATGTGAATCTATAGTATAATCAAGAATATTTTAATGCATAAACAACTCAGGCAAAGCAAGTGGAATTTGAAGTTTAGAGAAAACCTGTGTTGATTCATGATTCATCTCACCAATAACAGCAGAATGAGAAATTGCATCCTCAGGTGCAAGAGTGGGGAGATAGGAGGGTGGGAAAGTGGATGGCGCGGTAGTAAGCTCATGACTCTGCTCCCCATCTCCTATGTGAATGGCACTAACATCATCTGGAAGCTGAACAATCTGAAATGGTGATCCCTCTAAAGCTTGAGACTGTTCCTCAATGTGCTACGTGGTCATCTGCCCCCACAACTCAAACAATGTAGGCTTAGAAGAAATAAAATGTTTGGCAGGTGCCTCTTGCTGTTGTTGTTGTCTCTTATTTTGCTCTTGCGGCTGCCTGTTGTTGAAGATTTTTGGAGCATAAGCGTGAGGCACATCCAGAACAACAAGGTGATGCAAAGAAGGACAGGCATCCGTATAGTAGTCACTGGAATGACATATAGCACACACCCGACCAATAGATGCAGATGGAGGTGTTGGTCTCTGATTGGATGCCAATTGTGTCACCAAACTCAAAAGAGAATCAAGCTTCCTTTCAAAATTCCTATCAACAGCTGATGAAGACTGGGTAGGCTCATGAAAACTGTAGCTGATGTGGTTCCTGGACAGGTGGATAAGGCATACAAGGAGTCTGGAATGTTGGTTCCTGATATTGACGATGTTGAGTACCATACCACCCGAGGCTAGGGTCATTCCACCCAGGATCATTGCTATAACCATACCGCACAGGGGAGAATTTGTCAAGAAACTGATGCTCAAGATCTTCCCAACTGGTGACGGATCCTGAAGTAAGACAACAACACAAATCCCTTGACGCTCCATGTAATGAGTACTTAAATTCCCTTAAGAACATATCCTCATTTGGGACATCTAGAGGTTTCAATGAAGAGAAAATGGTGTAGAACTCCTCCAAATGTCTGTGTGGGTATGATGAGTTGATATTTTCTTGACTGCACTTAGTTTATTGTACTGGATTTAATCAGGGAATTGTGCTTAATTGTCTGATATTTTCCCGTTTCTGCTAATTGTGTTTAATTTGATCGAAAATTCTAATTTTAATTAATTTGAATTATCTGAGACTAATTATTCGCATTATTAATTGTAGGAAAATTGTTGGATGAAATTTTGGAACTTAAAGAGAAATGACACATCAATTTTATTTTAAGCTAAAATGGAAGATGGTGTGAATTGCATTTTTGGAGGTGCAAATGGTCTTTAGCTCTTAAAAGATGACACCTCCACCTTGCTTCCAACACGTGAGTGAAGCTTGGGTCTGCAGCAAAAGCAGCCTCACCGTCCAATTTTGAAGAAGAGCACATGGGCTCATTTATTTGAGTGCCAAAAATAAAATAGCACACGGCCTGCTTAAGAAAATTACTTCTGCCACAACAAAGAGAGTGCAACACGGAAGTTAAGTAAAAAGTCCAGCAAGGCTTGGCCATTAATTTTATGTGTGTGCAGAAGTTGAAAGATGCATTGATAGGCTTTTAAAAAGGTGCACACGGAAACTCACGGCCCAAGAGGAAAGAGATTTGCGGGTCTTCATTTGGAGCAACGCATAAAATAGCAATGTAGGGGTGCCACTCAGCTACCATCTTCATCCAGCCGAGCCCAACTTTGGGAGGTGCAGTCTCGAGAATGAAAGAAGCAGCAGCCTCCACAAAAGGTGTCTCGGAGGGGGTTACTCCCTGTACCTCCCCAATTCTAACCCCCACCCCCCCATTCCATTTTTAAGATTTGTTTTATTAGTTTACTTTTTATATTAATTTTCAGATATTTTAATAATGGAATTTATATGTTTTGATGTATTATTTTTAAATATATTTTTAACGTATAAATGGGAGAGTGAGAATTGTAGAGAGCGTTTGGAGGAGCGTTTCAAAAGCTTTGGCGGGGGTGGGGGTGGGAATACGAAGGAGAGGAATTTGAGTCTGTGTGTTTTGACTGAGGCAGACTGTAAAAGAGTAGGTTAACTTTAGTAAATAGGTGTAAAACGGTAAAAATAAAAAAAACATAAAGATTAATTTTGTATTTTAAAAAAATCCAAAAAAATTGGGGGGTGGGGGTTGGAATTGGGGAGGTACAGGGAGTAACTCCCTGTCTCGGACCAGCAGCTACATGCAAAGAGGTGCAGCTAAGACTTCACTCCACGCTAGCAGCGGCCCAGCAGCAACGTTTTCCTTCATCCAGCAGCTTGCAGTCCAGCAGAAAATGGCCTAGTCCAACTCACCAACACGTCACGGCCTGCACACCATTCTGCAGCAACGTTCCAGCTTCAGCCCACCAGCTTGCACATCCATGCACACGTCCAGCATCTTGGGAGGTGCAAAAGCAAGCCCAGCAACTTAGAAATCCACATTCACAAGCTAACACGTTTCTTCATTCAGCATCTGAGGATCACATCCAACAATTTTAATGGGCTCATGGCCTGCAAAGCTGGCAGCATACAACAACAGTGGTGCTGCTACGTAAAAGTGGTGTGTGCTGGAAGAAAAATAAAAAGAAGAGATTCGTTGATGGCCTCCACGCACACTGCAACACAACCTACCTTCACGTCCAGCTTCGGAAGCAAGCCCAACAGCTCCTTCATTCTTCAAGCTTGTAGCTCTTCATGGAAGAACAAGAAAAAAAAGTACAACAGCCCAACATCATGAATTCATCCAACTGCTGCCCCTATTAGGATGTCCAGCAAGGTTCCAGCACAATGGAAGAAGGTTGTTACGGTGCTTCATACAGCAGCACGTCGCACAACAGATTATGGCCCAAACAGTTGGTCCAACAACCTCTTCACGGAGCAACACATCACGGACTGGAGTAAAAGGGAAGCAGCAGGCAGTGTGGGCTGATTCATCAAGCAGGTTGCTCATCCATGGAATCAGCAAACACATCCAGCTTTGGAGAGCACCACCAACACGGCCCTGGTCCAGCACGTCAAAGACTGCAGCCTTCAAACGAGTCTGCACGTGAGCATCACGCATCCACCAAGTTTGGAACAGCAACTTGAGCAGTCTTGGATCCAGCAGAGTGTAGCCAAGCAAGACCTTCCCACCTCCTCAGCAACGTCCAGCGGCCCACTATGAAGCCACGGTCCAGCATAGCATTTGGGGGTGCAAGCAGCTTGAGCAACTTTCAACATGGACCGAGACACTGCAGCTTGGATTGGGCAGCCCATAAACCCACGATCTAGCACGTTGGGCAGGGGGAGGTTACTGTTACATTGGGGAGAGAGGGGGACACAACCGTCACTTCTGGTGAATCATGTGGATGTTATTTGATTTTCGTTGAATTAAAAAAAAAAGAGGAGTTTCCAGCCGGACGTTAACATTCATTACGGAGGTTGCAACGTTATTTTTTTGGAGAGCATTGTATGAAAAATGAGGGCTGGAATGTGGTTTATGGGAACCACCACCGAGAAGATCTTCATATTTTTTTTCTTTGGGAGCAGCGTTGATCTATTTCAGCAGTGGGGGGTTCACGGGTTTTCTTTTATAGGTTGAAAAGTTGATGTTGCAATGTGAGTTTAAAAGAGGATTTAGTTTTCTTAGCTGGAATCGAGAAGTAGATTTACTTTCTTTTTACTTTTCATATTTTCTAGTAATGGGATGGTAGTGATAGTACAACACATGCATTTATTTATTTTTGGAATTGCTCGGTGATTGAATGGAAGAAACATTTTGGAATTGCTGTCACGGTCAAGAGGTTCTCCTTTTAGGCCATTTTCAATTTAAATTTCTTTAGATAAATTTATGTCTTGTTATTTTCCTTTGCTTTAGAATATTTCAAATTGCATTTTGATTTATTTTTCATTTTCTTAAGTTAGTGTTGAATTTTAATAGCTTCAATTATGTTTGGATATTTGTCTATTACAGTGTTAGGTTTAGCATTTTATTTTACTTTAATGTTTTCTATCTTATTCGGTTGTGCTTAATTTTCATGCATTTTAATTGAGTTTAATTAACGTCTCAACACCTTCAAAATCCCCCCCCCCCACACTATGTGTTAGACCTGATTTTGAACCGCAGTTGGTTCTTGTGAGACGACCTAGGAGTCATTCCCTAGCTATACTGCATTTCTAATATGCTCATTAAATTTTGCATGGGGTGTGACCTCCATCAGGGTATTCACCTGCAAAACCATGAAACTTAGGTAGCAAATGGATCAGTCTAGGGGTGAGAATGCAATGAACATCATCCTCATAATGTGAAACTGGCTGCCAAAGAGCACTCTCAAAAGTGGGAGGATGATGGGGAAGTGCATACCTAGAGAGAATATACTAAATGACATACAAAGAAATGGAAGAGAAATTAAAATGGGAAAAGATTAGAGAAAGGAAACTTAGGAAATGAAGATGCGCCACTTGAACTAGCTTCCAAGATAAGCATCATGAAGAGGATCGCCACTTACTTAAGCAAGTTAAGGCCTGCCTAAATTTGGGACTTTAGAAACAAAATTCTATCTCAAAGAAGAATGCAAGATTTCAATTCAACTCAAATTTCATTCAATGCAAAGGTGTGTACAAAGAAGAACCCCTAGGTTGCTTATATAGCTTTTGGAATGACTTTGATGAAGAGTTTTAAGAGATGTGGGACTTGGAATGCTCTAAGTTCTGTCTAGCAGCAGCTGCACGTTCCCTAGGTGCATGGAAGTCCCACATTGCTTAATTCTCTCATTTCAAAAGGGTTTATAAGCTTCCTAGTTCTCCTAGAGTTCAAAAACTAACACTAGCTATGCTACTAACTCCTACGCTACTAAGACCAAGCTATGGAAAGTCCCACATTGCTTGCTCTTAAAGATAATGAAGAGTTTATAAGCAATTATTCACAAGAACTAAGAGAAAGAAATCAAAAGGCAAATACACACCTAAAGGAAACCTATTCTACTTTATTTTTTTATACAAACGTGTAAAGAAGAAAAGAAGTAAAATGATTCCCTTTAGTCATTCTTCTTGTCATCCTTTTACTTTCTTCATTACTTGGCCCATCCATGATCACATCATCCCCCCCAGGTTGGAGAGGATTCGTCCACGAATCTGTGAAATCTGCTAAAGGATAAAGATCAGCCACATTAAAAGTAGGATGTACAGTATAAGTGTTAGGCAAATCAATCTCATATGCATTATCATTTATTTTGCGGAGGACTTGAAAAGGACCATCGCCTCTAGGATTGAGTTTGGATTTCCGTTGCGAAGGAAATCTATCCTTGCGCAAATGAACCCATACCCAATCACCAGGAGAGAAAGTAACCCTTTTCTTACGCTTATTGACACTAGATGCATGCTTTTGATTGGTGTGTTCAATACGCGCCTTAACTCTACTATGCAAATCTTGAATGAATTGCGCTTTGGACACACCATCTAAGCACATGGACTCAAGGTCGGGAAGGGGAAGAAGATCCAAAGGAGTGAGGGGATTAAACCCATAGACAATGTGAAAAGGAGATTGAGTGGAAGTAGAGTTGACAACCCTATTATAAGCGAACTCAATATGGGGTAGCAACTCTTCCCACTGGTGTGGATTTCCCTTAAGACAACATCTCAACAATTGGCCCAAAGTTTTATTAGTCACCTCAGTCTGACCATCGGTTTGTTGATGACAAGTGGTAGAGAAAAGAAGTTTAGTACCCAACTTGTTCCACAAAGATCGCCAGAAATGACTAAGGAACTTGGAATCTCTATCAGAGACCATTGTCTTAGGCAAACCATGCGTTGAACAACCTCTCTAAAAAATTAATTAGCAATATGTACAGCATCATCTACTTTGTGGCATGGAATAAAGTGTGCCATTTTTGAAAAACGGTCCACTACCACAAAGATAGAATCCATCCCTCGCTATGTCCTAGGTAATCCCAAAACAAAATCCATTGAAATGTCAACCCAAGGACTACTAGGTACGGGCAAAGGAGTATACAAGCCATGAGGGTGGGTGGTGGATTTAGCATGCTTACATGGAATGCATTGATTACAAAACTTAGCTACATGTTTATGCATATGCGGCTAATAGAAATGCTCATGAAGAATAGCTAAATTTTTTGCAATTCCAAAGTGCCCCATCAAACCTCCCTCATGTGCTTCCTTAATCAAGAGAAGACGCAATGAACTCTTGGGCACACAAAGGCATTTATTTTTGAAAAGAAAACCATTGTTAATGAAAAAATCCTTGTGTGGTCCATGAGTGCATTGGTCAAACAAAGAAGAGAAATCACTATCATCTTGATACAATTCCTTTATGTGATCAAACCCAAGAAACTTGGTTTCAAGAGTAGTCAAAAGAGTATGTCTTCGTGATAGTGCATCCGCAACTACATTAGAAGAACCCTTCTTGTGTTTGATTACATAAGGAAATTGTTCTAAGAATTCCACCCACTTAGCATGTCTCTTATTGAGTTTGCCTTGGCTTTTCAAATGTTTTAGAGTTTCATGATCACTATGTATCACAAACTCTTTGGAAAGTAAGTAATGTTGCCAAGTTTGCAAAGCTTGAATGAGAGCATATAATTCCTTGTCATAAGTGGAATAATTTAAGTGACTCCCTTTAAAATTCTCACTAAAGTAAGCAATAGGCTGTCCTTCTTGAAGAAGCATGGCCCCAATGCCTACATTAGAAGCATCACACTCAACTTCAAATGACTTAGAAAAGTCGGGTAAGGCTAAAATGGGAGCATGAGTTAACTTGTCTTTAAGGACTTGAAAACTCTTTTTTTGCTCATCCCCCCACTTAAAATCGACATCCTTCTTTACTATGTTACTTAAAGGAGCAGCAAGAGAAGAGAAATTAGGCACAAAGCGACGATAAAAACTAGCTAGGCCATGAAAGCTCCTCACATCCTTGATGTTTTGAGGAATAGGCCATTCCCTAATAGCATCAATTTTGGAGGAGTCGACTTTAACTCCTTGGGAGCTAATAACAAAGCCGAGAAAAACTACTTGCTCCATGCCAAAGATGCACTTCTCTAAATTAGCAAACAATGATGCCTCCCTTTAAGCTTGAAGAACACTCCTAACATGCATGCAATGATCATCTAGAGACACACTATAAATGAGAATGTCATCAAAATAGACCACTACATATTTGCCTATGAAAGGTCTTAAAACATGATGCATGAGACGCGTGAATTTGCTAGGAGCATTAGTCAAACCAAAAGGCATGACAAGCCACTTATATAGTCCAAATTTGGTCTTAAAAGTGGTTTTCCATTCATCCCCTTCTTTGATTCAAATTTGATTATATCCGCTCTTAAGATCAATTTTGGAAAATATAGTGGATCCATGAAGCTCATCTAATAAATCATCTAACCTAGGAATGGGATGCCTATACTTAATGGTGATGTTATTAATGGCCATACAATCTATGCACATGCGCCATGAACCATCTTTCTTAGGAACAAGTATGACCGGCATAGCACATGGACTCATGTTATCTCGCACCCACCCTTTGGACAACAACCCCTCTACTTGTCTTTGTATTTCGTGGGTTTCCATGGGATTTGTTCTATAGGCTGGAGGTTTGGAAGAGAAGCAGTTTTGATGATAGCATTAACGTCTTTTACTTTTACTATTTAATTGGAATTGATGAATTGATGATAGCATGGTTTAATTAATTAATTCTGTGAATATATATGAATTGGAAAACTAGTTTTTGTATTTCAGGTTTGGTTAAATAAGCTAAAACGAACGAAATTTATTAAAAAACACTAAAAGTAACGTCAATTTATACACTATCTGACGTTAATATATGTATCTTAAGGTCCATTGTTAGGGCAAATCGGCAAGTGTACCGTGTCGCACAAGTAATATAAAATGGTAAGACCAAGTATCGTATCCTAGAGGACTCTCTGCTGAATAGTTGTGTGAAAACAAGATTAATTAAGACTGAAAAGAAAAGAGATCATGGATTTGTATTGCAAATAAAATAAAATAAAGCAAAGTAAAATTGATCAATGGCAAAGGAGCATAAAGGTGAATGAAGGTTGATTTAATATGAGATGATTATGCTATTGGGGTTTGATTTCACCAAGTTCCCTCTCATGTATATAAAAATTCTTCTTTTTATGCATTAATGTTAACGTCCCTCACTAAATCATTTAAACCCGATCCCTCGGTAAATAAGTTTGTCCCTAATTACCAGTTCATACAATTCTTAGCATTCTTGGTAAAAAGATGTGAAGATTAAGAGGACAAGACGACTAAGACTCATACCCTCATCCCTGACCAATATAACCCTTAGGAGTAATTCAACAAGGACCCGAATTGAAAGGAACCTTCCGGCACTCATGCAACTCACAAATAATGCTATTGTATAAGCAAGAATAAAACAGATGAATCACTCTAACAATTTATGGAAAAAGCATATGAAATTAAGAATCAATTCAAATACATGAGAGTTTACAAGGTTACATTATTCCCCAACAATAAATAGAAATTAGTTCCCCATAGACATTGGGGAACCTATGAACAATGGAAGAAAAGAAGAAGATGGAAGATCTAGAATAGGCTAAGAGTGTATTAGAGTGCTCTTCTCTGCCAGGGATGCAATTCCTAGAGCCCCAGGGTCCTTTAAATAGTGTTAGACGCGTCCCAAAGTGTGGCCCGGTCCAAAAGAATCAAATCAGAGCAGAATCAGGGCCCGATCCACGTGAAATCACGCTTAAGCGTCGTAGGGAGCTCGCCCAAGTGTGAATTGAGGGTCATGTTGAGCTTGGGCGCCAGTTTTGGACGCATGAGCTTTGGGCGTCCGTCGCCCGGGCGTCGGGTCCGTCGCCCAGGCGAGCAGCGCTGATTCTGGACGCGCTATTTTTCATTCCTGTCGCTTGGGCTTCGGGTTTCCCCCCTTCTTGGTTCCTTTTTGACCCCTTTTGAGCTCCATCTTCATGGCTTTTCACTTCCTCTTCCAGTATTGCTTCAATCTCTGTCAAAACAAGGGGAATTTGTTAGAAAACTGTTAAAATCAACCTCAACTCTCTTATTCACACAACTTAATGAAAACTCATGAGTTCAAGCAAGTTTCTAAGTGAAAAAGGGTGCTTTTAGTATCAAAATCATATAGCAAATAATGGTATTTCAATCCGTTATCACCATCCCTACGACGAGTGACGTTGATATAATGTAGTGGATAACGATAAAAATAATACGATGGGCGAGGATCTCTACGCCTTAGCGATATTAACGTCGACTGTATACATGTTCGATGTCAACCTTGCATCAATCACCTTGTAACTGACGTCAAATATTCCTTTAAATATAAATATTTATTAAAAAATTAACGTCAAATTTTCTCTTCGACGTGAATATTACGTCATCGTTCTCCAACGCCGACGTCAATGTTACATCAGTTTCCCCGACAATATGACGAAAAATACTTCTTTTGAAAAATATTTATTCAACTATTTGGACATCAAGTTCTATTCTATATGACGTAGTTTAACGTCGACAAGCATAAAAGACGTTAACTGTACGTCAATTACCTTTGTGTTCCAAGAACTTGCAAAAGAGTAACAAATGGCAAATTGATTAAACTGTTACTCACTACAACAAAAAACTGGAGAACATTACTGGAATGGAAATCAAATGCGTATTAATTTTTAGCAAAATTATCACATAAAATAAAATTCAGGAAAAGCATTCCATGCAGCCTCAACTACACATGAATACATTCATTGCATAAAGCAGAAAGGAACTTCCACTACTTGTTTTCTCCCACGATAATGACTTAGGTCATGGACCCATTACTAGAAGTATGGGTAGAAGAATCCAAGAAGAGCTTGAAGCTATGGACACAAGAGGGCAAGTTCTCTTCCTTCATTTTAAGTGGAATTTGGAGACACCAAGGGAAGGGGCAAACCCGTCCATATGACTATCAAAGTTGCTAGCTGCACCACCACCCTTTGCTAAGTATACACCACGGCAAGATCTTCTTTAGTCAGCACCAGACCACGTGTTTTTTTTCTTTTCAGCACATTTTGAATAAGCCTTTCTAGAAGGCCTTCATCTTTTACACATGGGTTAACACGTGGCAGCTGATCCACGTTTTCTGGTTCATCATTCTCACGCTGCAGCTCCATGAATAGTCTATAAATTCATGGCAGCTTCCCTTGTCAAACACTTTTGGATTAATGAGAGAATTGAAATGCTGAGCACATTGCTTCCAGCTCTTTCATCACCGAGAGTCACTTCTTCTTGTGCTTCCTCCAACTTTTCCTCTAGCTTCCTTCCATTGGTGAAGGCCTTCTGAGCTAGATCTGTGTCATCAACAACACTTCAACCATTCCACCGATTCCTTTACACTTGCATCCGCTGCCTTTCCATCATCCATTCGCTTCATTGTTGCTATTTCTGATTTCTCTGCTGGGTTCATCTCACGGATCTGAATCGTAGCTCAATGATGGAGCTATGAAGTGGTATTTAGAGCCTGGTTGGAGTTCCACATGCTACCGTGAGATAAGTCATTTTTCTCCATTCCACACTGTCACAGTTTCCTTTCTCTGTTTCATTGTTTGGTGTACTGTTCCATTCATTTGTTGTTCATTCTTAGGTTCTGTTGTGTCATATTTTTTTTTCATACTAGCTTTATTTGCTTTTCTTTTCATAATTTTACTCGGTCAATTCTGTTTTGAGTCTTTTATTTTGTAATCCATCTAGATCTGTCAAGTCTTGTGCATTGTATGCATTGATTTTTGCTTGTCTGCAATTCTGTGTCAGTTGTGAGTTGTGTCTGCATCAATTAATTCTGAATTGCAAATACATGTTGTTCATCATTAAAGAGCAATGAAGTTCAAGTGAACTAGCTCGGTGGCAATGTGGCAATCAGATCTGAAAAGCAAAGAAAACGTATATTGCAACGGTTTGATACTGCAGATTTGCTGAAATTCACTGTTTCATTGGCTGTTTTGGATACTATAAGTCCAGAGTGAATACTATAAATCCTGATATTGCTTTTGCAATTGGTAGTATAACTGGAAAGTTCAATTGGCATTTCCTTTGGCACTAGACCGAACTGCACCAATTTTCATTGATAAAGTTGTGTTGTGTGTTAAATCTGGTTGTGAGTATCTAGTTCATTGCCAACCATCTAAAAATGTTGTTCTGCTATTTGAGCAAGTTTTCAATACTGTTTTAAGTCATATTCTGGTGCAAAAATTCGTTTAATTTGCTGTTTCCAAAATTTGACTATGAGAGTTGAATGGTTGAAAGTGCACAAGGAACTGAACATATCATAATCTGATATAAGTTGAATCCGTTCAAATTTTTCTTTCAAACAAGTTTAAAATTATCAATTAAACTTGTTGGTGCAAAGTTAAAATGATTGTAAAGGGATTTGTGCATTTTCACTAGTTCAGTTAGCCACTTTTGAATATCTGTTTTAGTCCAATTAAGTGCTGCAGAATTTTGGATAATTGAAGCTTGAATTGTTGCATTGAATTTATGTAAATGTTGTAACAAAAGCTGGATTCCATAACAAAAGAATATAACATTCAAAAGAATTGAATTGAATGTGAAAAAGCTTATTGAATCCGTGCAACATATTTGTTTCTTTTTTGTTGAAATCTGCATACTGTAGAATTGGAAAAACTGGCATTAGTTGGACTGTCTTTGAGACATTTTCACAAACAGCTTGTGGTAATGGCATATTATCATTGACTGCACCTCATTTGTTATTTGAGTCTGTTTTATTGTTTTTAAATCTACTCTAGCACCATTCCTAGGTTCATTTTGATGTGCCACCGTTTTTGAATTCCTTTTTATTACTTTAAATTCAATTGTTGAAATTTTTGCCTACCACCTGTTTGTTAAAAGGTGTTGTAGTGCAGTTTCTGGGTGAACATTTTTCTGGTAGCAACCACGTTTTGAGCACTAATCTCTGGCATAATTTGTGATTTGGTTGAAGTGTTATCATAGGGGCATTGATCTAGCTGAGATCCTAAACCATTGGTAGCATATTAGGGAGTGGATAAGTGGCAGAAATCACAAAGAATTTTTGGCTTTCGGTGCTGTAGAAAAATCAAGGCAGTGACTGCATATTTGCTGCAGCAGTTACTGTAATTGTGTGAGGCAGACCTGATTCTGCACCCAGAAATAACAGCTTCAATTGTTAGCAACTGTGAGACCTGTGCTACATCCATTTTTCATGCAGCTTCCATTGAGAGAGATCAAGTTGCACTTGCCTTATCCTTTCCTTTTTTATTGAATCACAAGTTGTAATAACTCATTTGTTTTCTTTGATTTGTAAAGGGCCATATCAAGCAAGTGAAGTGGAAGAGCTCCTAAGTGTTCTTCCCTCATTTGCTAACTTGACTTTAAAGTCTCATCACTTTAAAATATGGTAGACGGTGAGTGTGTCTTAGATCCAACGTCTAAGCCTCACCTAGGAGACCTCACCTTTACTTTTGCTTTTCCATTTCATCGACTAGTTTTACTTTTCTTTGTTCGTTTAGGAAGCTCTCTTTAGGGGTCCGAGTTTTAGAGTTTAGATTTTCTTTTTCTTTGTTTGATTGTTGTCTTTAAGACTTTGGTGGATTTAAGAGTGATTTTGATCTAAAGACTCTAGTAAGTAGCTAGAAGCATATTTGGCAAAGACAAGGCTTGGTACTTAAGCAACCCTAGTGGTTCACCTCCCTTACCTGGAATATTGCTTTCTAAGTGAACTCTTTAGTCTTTATTTCAAGAAAAACATTTAAGTCCATCACAATGTCTAGCAGACATTCTCCTAGGCTTAGTGATAATGAAAATCAAAAAGAACAATTTACTCTTCAAACCTTAGTCAATCAACTCCATGAGATTGAAAGGAAAATGAGCCAAAAAAGAGTCAATAGAGAGCTTCAAAATGCTATCATTCAAGATGAGTTGAGATTTTTAAGAGAGGAACAAAATAGGTCTAGGGGAAATCAAAGTGATAATTCTCAAGAGGGAGGTATACCTTTAAGTGTAGGGGATTACTATCATCATCCTTCTTCTTTTAGGAAACCTAGGAGGAATACTCATATACCTCCACCCCCTAAAGAAGTCAATGTTGTGTTGCCTCACTTCCATGGGAAGGACAATGTTGAGGCCTATCTTGATTGGGAAATGAAGGTGGGACAATTGTTTGCTTGCCACCAAGTAAGTGAAGAAAGAAAAGTCTCTCTAGCTACCCTAAGCTTTCAAGGGTATGCAATGTATTGGTGGACTGCCTTAGTCCAAGAGAGACTTAGACATCAAGCTCCTCCAATTCAATATTTGAATGATCTCCAAACTGCCCTTAGGAGGAGACACATTCCCTCCTATTACAATAGAGAACTCATGGATAAACTCCAAAGATTACAACAAAGGTCTATGATTGTTGAAGAATATAGACAAAAGATAAAGTTATATATAATGAGGGTAGGAATAGTAGAGGCTCCAGAAATTACTTTGGCTACATTTTTAAGTGGGCTTAATTTTGACATTCGAGATAGAGTTGAACTACTACCTTATAGAGATTTGAATGATCTTGTTCAAATGTGTATCAAGGTAGAACAACAAAACTTGAGAAAATCTTCTTCTAAAAGAGTTCAAGTTCAACCTATTTTTGAAAAGAAAAATTTCAAAGAAAAAGAGCCTTTTAAACCTCTAGCCAAAATAAATGAAAAGCCCAAACAAGAATCCTCTTCACACACTCACACAAGAGATATCAAGTGTTTTAAATGTTTGGGTAGGGTTCATGTAGCTGCTCAATGTTCTACCAAGAGAACCATCATTCTTAGAGGTCTGACATATATAGTAGTGAGAGTGAAGACCCCACAAGTGAGAGTGAGAGTGAACAAGAGAAAGGAGAGGAAGTGTTTGCTGAAGATTGTCAACTTTTCATGGTGAGAAGAGTGCTCAATAATCAACCTAGCTTGGAACACCTATCTCAAAGAGAGAACATCTTTCATACAAGATATAAAATTCAAGATAAATATTGTTCTCTCATTGTTGATAGTGGTTCTTACTGCAATTGTTGTAGTACCAAGCTAGTTGAAAAGTTAAATCTTGAAGTCATACCCCATCCAAAACCTTACAAACTTCATTGGCTAAATGAAGATGGGGATATAACTGTCAAGAAAGAAACTAAGTTGGCAATTTCCATTGGGAACTTTAAAGATGAAGTGATTTTTGATATAGTTCCCATGGAAGCTTGTCATGTGTTGTTGGGAAGACCATGACAATTTGATCATGAAACCATACATCATGGTCTTACCAACACCATAATTGTGCACAAAGGAGATAAGAAATTTGTGCTTCATCCTTTGACACCTACCCAGGTTGCAAAAGATCAAGCACAAATAAAGGCAACTAGGGACCAAGAAAAAGAACAAAGAAGAAAACAAGGTCCAAAACACAAGCAAGAAGTAGGCCTTAGGGATGAAAAAGAAGAGTGGGGGTCTAGTGTTCCCTCCCACAAGGTTACTCAACATGAAGTCCTTTTGAATAAAAAGACTTTGATCAATACACTTCAAGTTGAGCAACCTTCCTATCTTCTCCTTTGTCAAGGAACACTCACATGCACATCTAGTGAGTCTAAGACTTCTACTCTATCTCTTTCAATCCAAAATCTTTTGAAGGAATTTGATGACCTATTTCCCAAATATATTCCTATTGGGCTTCCACCTTTAAGGGGAATAGAACATCAAATTGATTTTATGCCAGGGGCAACTCTTCCTAATAGGCCTGCCTATAGGAATAATCCCCAAGAAACAAAAGAGATTGAGTCACAAGTCCAAGATCTACTAGACAAGGGTTGGGTTCAAAAGAGTTTAAGCCCATTTGTTGTACCTGTATTGTTGGTGCCCAAAAAGGATGGCAAATGGCGGATGTGTTGTGATTGTAGGGCTATCAACAACATCACAATAAAATATAGACATCCCATCCCTAGACTTGATGATATATTGGATGAATTGCATGGGGCTCAAATCTTTTCCAAAGTAGATCTTAAAAGTGGGTATCACCAAATAAGAATCAAAGAGGGTGATGAGTGAAAAACTGCTTTTAAGACTAAGTTTTGATTATATGAATGGTTAGTGATGCCTTTTGGTCTTACTAATGCCCCAAGTACATTCATGAGACTTATGAATCATATCTTAAGGGATTGCATTGGGAAGTTTGTAGTTGTTTATTTTGATGACATCTTGGTATATAGTCAAGACTTGCAAACTCTTGAAAAACATTTGAGAGTTGTTTTAACAATTCTTAGAAACAACAAATTGTTTGCAAATTTTGACAAATGTACCTTTTGTGTTGATAGTGTCATCTTTCTCGGGTTTGTGGTTACTAAAAATGGGGTTCATGTGGATCCTGAGAAAATCAAGGCCATTCAAGATTGGCCAACCCCAAAGAATGTAGGAGAAGTTAGGAGTTTTCATGGATTGGCAAGTTTTTATAGAAGATTTGNGCCTAACTTCTCTAGTCTTGCTTCACCTCTCAATGAGTTGGTGAAAAAAGATGTTATATTCCATTGAGGGGAAAAACAACAAAAAGCTTTTGAGCTACTCAAAGAGAAGCTCACTCAAGCACCCATTCTAGCTTTACCCAATTTTTCTAAAACTTTTGAGTTAGAATGTGATGCTTCTGGATTTGGAATAGGTGCTGTATTATTACAAGAAGGACACCCCATTGCTTATTTTAGTGAAAAACTTCATGGTGCTTCTTGTAACTACCCCACCTATGACAAAGAACTCTATGCTCTTGTGAGGGCTCTTCAAACTTGGGAACATTGTCTTGTTTCTAAGGAATTTATCATTCATAGTGATCATGAATCACTCAAATATTTGAAGAGTCAACACAAGTTGCAAAAGAGACATGCTAAGTCGTTGGAATTCATTGAACAATTCTCTTATGTTATCAAATACAAGAAAGGCAAGTTTAATGTAGTGGCAGATGCTTTGTCAAGAAGAAATGCTTTACTAGCCACTCTAGGAGCTCAAATTCTTGGGTTTGATAACATAAAAGCATTGTATGCTCAAGATAGTGAGTTTTCCACATTGTATGAGGAATGTTTGCAAAAACCACAAGGAGGATTCTATGTGAAAGAGGGGTATCTTTTTAAAGAAGGAAAACTTTGTATACCCCAAGGTTCACATAGGAAACTCCTTGTCAAAAAAATGCAGGAGGGAGGATTGATGGGGCATTTTGGGGTAGATAAAACCTTAAGCATGCTAAAAGAGAAATTCTTTTGGCCTCACATGAGAAGAGATGTCCAAAGCCATTGTTTTAAGTGCATTACTTGTCTANCATCCAAATCTAGAGCAATGCCTCATGGTCTTTATACTCCCTTACCAATTGCTTCAACTCCTTGGGAAGATATTAGCATGGATTTTGTCTTAGGACTACCAAAAACTTCAAGGGGTTTTGATTCTATTTTTGTGGTGGTGGATCGTTTTAGTAAAATGGCACATTTTATACCATGCCACAAGGTAGATGATGCAAGTAATGTGGCTAGGTTATTCTTTAGAGATGTGGTTCGCCTTCATGGATTACCTTGAGTCGTTATTTCTGATAGAGATTCAAAATTTCTTAGTCACTTTTGGAGAACCTTATGGTCTCGATTAGGAACTAAGCTTTCTTTTTCTACTACTTGCCATCCTCAAACAGATGGTCAAACTGAAGTAGTAAATAGATCTCTATCCACTTTGTTGAGAGTAGTCCTTAAAGGTAACCATAAATCTTGGGATGAGTACCTTCCACATGTGGAGTTTGCTTTTAATAGGGTAGTTCATAGAACTACTAAAATCTCTCCTTTTGAAGCTGTATATGGTTTTAATCCTCTCACTCTTATGGATTTGATTCCCTTACCTTCTTCAAATGAATTTGTTCATCAAGAGGGAATTTCTAAATCCAAATTTATTAAAACTTCTCATGAGAGGATTAACAATCAAATACAACAACAAAATGAGAAATATGCTAAGTACAACAATAAAGGTAAAAAGGAACTCATTTTCAATGAAGGTGACTTAGTTTGGCTTAATCTTAGAAAGGATAGATTTCCTATTCAAAGAAAGTCCTAAAGGAGATGGTCCTTTTAAGATCCTTAAGAAGGTCAATAACAATGCTTACCAATTAGACCTTCCATCAGATTATGGTGTCCATTCTACTTTTAATGTTACTGATTTTCGTCCTTTTGCAGGATTTCACACAGATGATGATTTGGATTTGAGGTCAAATCCTCTTCAAGGGGGAGGAGATGATGACTTAGGTCATGGACCCATTACTAGAAGTATGGCTAGAAGAATCCAAGAAGAGCTTGAAGATATGGACACAAGAGGGCAAGTTCTCTTCCTTCATTTTAAGTGGAATTTGGAGACACCAAGAGAAGGGGCAAACCCGTCCATATGACTGTCAAAGTTGCTAGCTACACCACCACCCTTTGCTAAGTATACACCACGACAAGATCTTCTTTAGTCAGCACCAGACCACGTGTTTTTTTTCTTTTCAGCACATTTTGAATAAGCCTTTCTAGAAGGCCTTCATCGTTTACACATATGTTAACACGTGGTAGCTGATCCACGTTTTCTGGTTCATCATTCTCACGCTGCAGCTCCATGAATAGTCTATAAATTCATGGCAGCTTCCCTTGTCAAACACTTTTGGATTAATGAGAGAATTGAAATGCTGAGCACATTGCTTCCAGCTCTTTCATCACCGAGAGTCACTTCTTCTTGTGCTTCCTCCAACTTTTCCTCTAGCTTCCTTCCATTGGTGAAGGCCTTCTGAGCTAGATCTGTGTCATCATCAACACTTCAACCATTCCACCAATTCCTTTACACTTGCATTCGTTGCCTTTCCATTATCCATTCGCTTCGTTGTTGCTGTTTCTGATTTCTCTGCTTGGTTCATCTCACGAATCTGAATCATAGCTCGATGGTGGAGCTATCACACGAACCCTAAAACTCACCTTCCCCCAATCTGATTTCGATTTTGCAATTGCAGAGGAGAAAAGGGCTTTCAACACTTAATTTAATTTGATTTCCCAACTTTGCCCTTACTTAAATTATACTTGCACTTTGTACATTTAATTTTTTTATTAAAAAATTATAAAAATACAATTGACAAACGTTTCTAATGCCACGTAAATTAAAACTACACTGTCAGCATGCCCCGTAACACCCTCCTTAATAGTGTTTGATCAATTTGATGGTAAGCCTTTACTTGATTCAATTTTACAAAAATAAGGACCCAATTGAGACGCCGAACAAGTTGGGAAGCTATTTGAGATTCTGGACGAAAATAGAAACCTACCGACACATTAAACCAGAAGAAGATATAGTTATAAATGTAACATGCTTAATATTTGATGGGTGTCGCACCCCATGCAAATTTAATGTGCATAAAGAATGCAATATAGACTAGGAACTGACTCCTAGGTCGTCTCTCAAGGACCAAACTGTGGTTCAGGAATTAGATCAAACACGTAGTGGGGGGGTTGTGAAAGGTTTTGTGAATGCATATGAATTAAATTAAACACAGATGCAAATAGAAATTTAAACAGAAATGTAAACAGAAATGCAAACAGAAATGTAAAAACGAATCAAGTACGAATAAAAGTTGTTGGTCATTAACTCAATTACTATGCTTCCTATCCTAGATTAACGACAAGTACACACTACTCTAATCCAAATCCAACACGAATCACCCAACTAAGCGAAGGATAATTCGGTTTTCAGAATTGCAAACTAAGCGAATGCAATGCACAAATTTAATCAGTCATGCACCATACAATATAATAAACTAAGTGAAGATTAAACACCGATTAGGCAACTAAGCGTATACCCAATCGCAAGCACACAACAAATTAAATATTGAACCAAATCAGAGCAGCAACATGGCAATTAAAGTGCAGAACTCTCATGAATAAACTACTCTAGCCTCTAATCCAGTACAACTAACCGACTAAGCGAAGGTCAATCATCATATCATAATCACGAACTAAGCGAACGAAATACACCTATTCTATCCACTGTGTTCCTTACAGATTGATCAACTAAGCGAAGATACAATCACCATTGGGCAACTAAGTGTATGCCCAATGCAAGAACACAGTCAGATTCACAGAATGCAAGGCAGAGCAGAAAAAACACAAGAACAACCCAATAAATCTCAAGGAAACACTATAATTTTGTTAACGACCAACCAACTAACCTAAACTAACATCACAATTAAATTAACACAATAAAAAAAACTAGACAGCATTAAAGTAAAAGAAAATATCAAACCCAACACTGTAACAAATAAATATCTAGCACAGTTAAAATTATTAAAATGCAACACTAAGAAAAAGAGATGAAAAACAACTCAACCTACTATGTACACTAATTTAAAAAAAATAAAGCACCACATCCTCCAAAAGAAAATGGAATTGAAAATGCTCCTAAAATTCCTACTTAGTCGTGACGTCCCTACACACCACACTCATGAAGCACCATTTCTTTCTAATAGAAAAGAACTACACTGCTTCTACAAGAAAACTATCTACTGGCCGTGACACCTCAAGCTTCCAGCAATGAATCACCCCATGTTTCTCCAAAAGAAAAATAAAATTCCTTCCCAAGTGTGTGGTCGTGGCAGCATATGGGTGCCTTATCTACAAGCAGCTGCGTGCTACTCTCCCAAAAGTAAATCATTGTTTTATTCCCATGACAAAGAAAGTGTGTTTTTCCATTTTCATCAAATGTTCAAAGCAAAAGCCTATTGTTCTATGTGGCGGCTGAACCTATTAATGATTGCAGCGCTTGCAAAAAAAACAAAAATAAAAGAAAGATGCCGCAAGGGAAAAGTTGAATTAAAATTGAAAACTTAACTTGCTGGAATCAAAAATGTTAAATGCAAATAAAATGCTGCAATAAAATTTTAATAAAGAAAATCATGAACCACAAAATGAAAAGGCAGCATGTTCAAATCAGTTTTCTCCTCTAGCTTAATTGAATCACCGACATTTCATTCTTTTAAAGCAAAGAAAAATGAATCATGCCCTTCTCCTTGTAACGTCAACAACAAAAATTAAAAGGAAGAGTAAAATGTGTTTCATTCCTTCAACCATCATAAATTTTTGCCAACAATAGCCCAATGTGCACAAGTTTGATTAAAAACGATCTAGACTACTAAGTTACAATGTAATTAAATTTGAAAAGTCTAATTGTAGAGTCTTTAATTTATTTGCCTCCTTCCTAATGCTCCAAAATATATCTCCAAAAACTGCAATTAAAAATGTAATTAATTAGCTCAGAAAAGTCAAATTAATTAAAATAAGAATTTCCAATCAAATTAAACACAATTAGGAAAAACGGAAAAATACCGGACATTTAAGCTCAATTCCCTAATTTATTTTAGTACAATAAACTAAATGCAGTCAAGAAAATATCAACTCATCAATATTATATCAGAACAATATAAAAATATTAATAATGATGAATCAGGTGTTTAAAAACTAAAACATAAAAGAAAAGTTGACTTATCTGATGGAACTTATGATCAGTAAATAAAGATGACTTTTCAATTGGAGAAGACATGGTCACGGCCTGCACAAATTGAAATTAAAATTTGTTAGCTGCAACATTTAATTTGTTCACACACTTTTCAATATTCCAGCAAATTGATTTTTTGATTTAGGAAGTAACGTTTTCTTTTTCTTTCGTTTTGGTTTTATTGAATGAAAAAAAGAAATGGAGCATGTGGGTGATTGAGATGGAAGTGTCACGTCTAGGACAAAGAGGCACGATTTGCAATTGCAATTGCACGTCTGACTCAAAGTGGTGCCACGGCTTGGATGTCCAGCAGGAGGTGTCAAGGCCTAGGGTGATTCATTCATTCCTTTTTCTTGTATTAGAAAGTGGAGTCACGGGTTTCGGCTGCAGCTCGCGTGTTCCTTTTCTTTTGGTAGAGAAATTTCATTTCAATTAAGTAAAAGGTGCAGCAATTTTATTTTCTAAGACATTTTAGATTCCATTTTAGAAGAAGTCACACACGGTGATTCATTGCTTTAGGTGTTGATTCACGTTGCTGCATTATTTTACCAATTTCCATGCATTTCCATGCTTTAAAAATGTAGTGCAGAGGCGTGATTCATTTGGACACGGTTTTCTCTACAAATTTTTTTATATTTTTTTCTTTCTTCATGCATATGAACCGAGACTTAATTTATAGTATATATTGGAAAGCATTCAAGGTAGTAGTTGACTAATTTCATTTTTATTTTACTATTCAAGCATTTATTTTCTTTCTAAGTGTTATTGTGATGTTAACTTAAATTAACTGGTTGGTCATTAGTGATATTACAGTGTTTCCTTGAGATTTTTGGACTGTAATTGTGTTTGCCACTCTGACTTGGTTAATGTGAAATATGTATTTGCACTTGCAATTGGGTATACGCTTAATTGCCTAGTTGGTGTTGAGTCTTCGCTTAGTTGATGAAACTGCATGGTGTAAATTGGATTTGATGTTAACATTGCGTTCGCTTAGTTCGTTTTTATGAAAACATGATTAGCCTTCGCTTAGTTGGTTAGCCGTATTGGATTAGAGATTTGAGTCGCTGCTTTATTTTGTTTATCTGTGATAGGAAACATTTTTATTAAGTTAATGATCGACCTTTTTCATTTTGTCTTTGAAACCGTTTTTACATTTGTGTTTGCACTTCTGTTTGCATTCATAATTTAATTTTATTCATCTACATTCATAAAACTTTTCAAACCCCCCCACTTCGTGTCTGACCTAATTCTCGAACAACATTTGGTCCTTGAGAGACGACCCAGGAGTCACTTCCTAGCACTATACTGCATTTCTAAATTGCAATCAAATTTGTATGGGCCGCGACACCTATCAAATTTTGGCGTCGTTGCCGGGGAGCAACGGTTCGGTTTTAGGTTTTTTGTTGTGTTAGTGTGTGTTGTGTTTTGTCTTGTGTTGTGAGTGTGATGTTCTGTTTGTTTGACGTCATGTGTTGTTGCATTTAGGTAGCTTTAATTGCATATTTTCATTTCATTCTTCTCTTCTCCCTTCTTTCCCATCTCTACCTATTTTGGCTATGTGAACATTGCTTCTTCTGCCTGTGTCTATGATTATTATTCTCATTTTGCATCTGACTCTGAGTATGGTTCTCATATATACTCTGCTGATTTCTATGCTGAGAACAGAACGGTTCCTCCTCCATCTCATGAGAGTGCTCCTTTCAGAGAGTACTCTTGTTGTATTTTCTTGATCATTCCTCAAGTGATAGGACCTTGATGTGTCACCATGCCATCCCCTCGCTCTTGAGAAGGATTTGACCTCAAATCCATAGGAACATTGTCTTCATCAGAATCATAACCTGCAAAAGGTTTAAGGTCAGATACATTAAAGGTAGAATGGACTCCATAGGATGGCGGAAGGTCTATTTGATAAGCATTGTTATTTATCCGCCGTATCACTNTAAAAGGTCCATCTCCTCGAGGATTGAGTTTGGATTTTCTTAGTTGAGGAAACCTTTCCTTCCTAAGATGTATCCAAACTAGATCACCTTCATTGAAAATCAACTCTTTTTTCCCTTTATTATGCTTTTTGGCATATTTCTCATTTTTTTGTTGAATTTGATCACAAACCCTTTGATGTAATTCTTTGATAAATTTAGATTTAGATACCCCTTCTTGATGAACAAAGTCAAAAGAAGTTGGAAGAGGTATTATATCCATAGGTGTTAAAGGGTTGAAACCATAGACAACTTCAAAAGGAGAAATTTTAGTAGTTCCATGAACTACTCTATTGTAAGCAAACTCTACATGAGGAAGGTACTCATCCCAAGATTTGTGATTGCCCTTTAGAACTACCCTTAATAATGTGGAAAGAGATCTATTTACTACTTCAGTTTGACCATCTGTTTGAGGATGGCAAGTAGTAGAAAAAGATAACTTAGTCCCTAATCGAGACCATAAGGTTCTCCAAAAGTGACTAAGAAATTTAGTATCTCTATCCGAAATGATGACTTTAGGTAGACCATGAAGTTTAACCACATCTCTAAAGAATAGGTTTGCAATGTTGCTTGCATAATCTATTTTGTGGCAAGGTATAAAATGAGCCATTTTGCAAATCTGTCCACTACCACAAATATAGAATCAAAACCCCTAGAAGTCTTGGGAAACCCTAACACAAAATCCATACTAATTTCTTCACAAGGGGTTGACGCAACATGCAAAGAAGTGTAAAGTCCATGAGGCATTGATTTAGATTTTGATTCCAAACAAGTGATACACTTAAAACAATGCCTTTGAACATCCCTTCTCGTGTGAGGCCAAAAGAATTTTTCCTTTAACATGCCAAGAGTCTTTTCTACCCCAAAATGTCCCATTAATCCTCCCTCATGTGTCTCTTTGATAAGGAGCTTCCTATGTGATCCTTGAGGAATACAAATTTTTCCTTCTTTAAAAAGATATCTCTCTCTCTCACATAAAAACCTCCTTGAGATTTGTTGAGACATTCTTCATACATATGAGAAAATTCAGGATCTTGTGAATACAACTCAATTATGTTATCAAACCCAAGAATTTGAGCTCCCAATGTGGCTAAAAGATTAATTCGTCTTGATAGGGCATCCGCCACAACATTGGATTTACCTTTCTTATATTTGATAAATAAGAGAATTGTTCAATGAATTCTAACCAGTTAGCATGCCTCTTTTGCAACTTGTGTTGACTCTTCAAATATTTTAGTGATTCATGATCACTATGAATGATAAACTCCTTGGAAACAAGGTAATGTTCCCAAGTTTGAAGAGCCCTAACAGGAGCATAAAGTTCCTTATCATAGGTGGGATAGTTACAAGAAGCCCCATGAAGTTTTTCACTAAAGTAGGCAATGAGGTGTCCTTCTTGTCATAATACCGCACCTATTACATGTCCTGAAGCATCACATTATAACTCAAATGTTTTAGAAAAATTAGGAAAAGCTAGAATGGGTGCTTGGGTGAGCTTTTCTTTGAGTAGCTCAAAAGCTTTTTGTTGCTTGTCTCCCCAAATGAATGTAACATCCTTTTTCACCAACTCATTGAGAGGTGAAGCTAGACTTTGAGAAGTTAGGTACAAATCTTCTATAAAAACTTGTCAATCCATGAAAACTCCTAACTTCTCCTACATTCTTTGGAGGAGGCCAATCTTGGATAGCCTTTATTTTTTCAGGATCAACACGCACCCCTTTTTTATTGACCACAAAGCCTAGAAAGATGACACTATCAACACAAAAAGTGCATTTGTCAAGATTTGCAAACAATTTATTGGTTCTAAGAATTGTTAAGACAACTCTTAATTTTTTTTCATGGTTATGCAAATCTTGACTATAGGCCAAAATGTCATCAAAATAAACAACTACAAACTTCCCAATGCAATCCCTTAAAACATGATTCATAAGTCTCATGAATGTACTTGGGGCATTTGTAAGCCCAAAAGGCATTACTAGCCACTCATATAATCCAAACTTAGTCTTAAAAGCAGTTTTCCATTCATCTCCTTCTTTAATTCGAATTTGATGATACCTACTCTTAAGATCTATTTTTGAGAAAATTTGAGCCCCATGTAATTCATCCAACATTTCATCAAGCCTAGGGATGGGATGTTTGTACTTTATTGTGATGTTGTTGGTAGCCCTACAATCACAACACATGCACCACTTTCCATCTTTTTTTGGTACCAACAATACTGGTACAACGCATGGGCTTAAATTCTTTTGAACCAAACCCTTATCTAGTAATTCTTGAACTTATGACTCAATCTCTTTTGTTTCTTGGGGATTGGTCCTATAGGCAGGCCTATTAGGAAGAGTTGCCCCTGGAATGAAATCAATTTGATGTTCTATTCCTCTTAAAGGTGGAAGCCCAATTGGAATTTCTTTGGGAAATAGATCTTCAAATTCCTTCAAAAGTTTTTGTATTGAAGGAGATAAAGTAGAAGCCTTAGAATCACTAGATGTACATGTGAGTGTTCCTTGACAAAGAAGGAGGTATGAAGGTTGCTCAACTTGAAGTGTGTTCATTAAAGTCTTTTTATTTAAAAGGACTTCATGTTGAGTAACCTTGGAAGGAACACTGGACTCACAACCCTCTTTCTTTTGTTTTGATCCTTTTTTTCTCTTTTGTTCCTTTTCTTCGTCCCTTGTGGACTTCATTTGTGCTTGATCCTGCACCACTTGGGCAGGAGTCAAAGGGTGAAGCACAAATTTCTTATCTTTTTTGTGTATGGTGATTGTATTGGTGAGACCATGATGTATAGTATTATGATCAAATTGCCATGGTCTTCCCAATAACACATGGCATGCTTCCATGGGAACTATNTCACAAATAACTTCATCTTTGAAGTTCCCTATGGAGAAAGCCAACTTCACTTGAGTCTTGACTATAATATCCCCATCTTCATTTAGCCAATGAAGTTTGTAAGGTTTAGGATGTGGTATTACCTCAAGATTCAACTTCTCAACTAACCTTGTACTACAACAATTGCAGCAAGAACCACTATCAACAATGAGAGGACAATGATTTTCTTGAATTTTACATCTAGTATGGAAGATGTTCTCTCTTTGTGATAAGTGTTCTAAACTAGGTTGACTGTTGAGCACCTTTCTCAACATGAGAAGTTGACCCTCATCTGCAAACACTTCTTCTTCTTTTTCTGTCTCATCCTCACTTTCACTAGTAGGGGATTCACTTTCACTGCTATAAATGTCCTTTCCTTTAAGAATGATGGTTCTCTTAGTAGGACATTGAGCAGCTACATGACCCCTACCAAGACACTTGAAACACTTAATCTCACTTGTGTGGTTGTGTGAAGAGGACTCTTTGTGTGGTCTTTCAACTATCTTGGCTAGAGGTTTGAGGGGTTCTTTTGCTTTGGTAATTTTCTGTTCAAAGGGAGATGCAAGTCTCTTGGCAGAAATTTTCCTCAAATTTTGTTGTTCTACCTTTATACACATTTGAACAAGTTCATTCAAATCTCTATAAGGTAGAAGTTCAACTTTATCCCTTATATCCAAATTCAACCCACTCAAAAATCTAGCTAAAGTAGTTTCTTCTGCCTCTGTGATTCCTGCTCTCATTATATATAGCTCCATCTGTTGCTATATTGTTCAACAGACATAGACTTTTGTTGCAATCTTTGGAGCTTATCCATGAGTTTCCTCTTATAGTAAGAAGAAATATGTCTTTTCTTGAGAGCAGTTGTGAGCTCATTCCAATACTTTATGGGAGGAAGTTGTTGTCTCATTCTTTCTTTAACTAAAGCAGTCCACCAATACATTGCATACCCTTGAAAGCTAAGAGTAGCAAGTGAGACTTTTCTTTCCTCCGACACTTGTTGACAAGCAATGATTTGCTCTACTTTCATTCCTCAATCTAGGTAAGCCTCAATATTATCTTTTCCATGGAAATGAGGCAATACCACATTGACTTCTTTAGGAGGAGGGGGAGTTTCAAATTCCCGCCTATGCCTTCTTGATGAAGAAGGATAATAATCTCCTACTCCTAAAGGTTCTTGTTCACTTTGTGACTCTCCACTCATATTTCTCTCTCTATATTGAGCTTGTTCATCCCTCAACGTTTTCAACTCATTAGTGACCATGGCATTGTGTAACTCTCTTTGAATCTTTTCTTGCCCTATTTTCCTTTCAATCTCAGTGAGTTGATTGACAAGAGTTTGAAAACAAAATTGATCTTTAGGCTCCTCATTAATCCTAGGTGAATGTCTCCCAGACATTTTTATAAACTTATAAGTTTTCTTGAGGTAAAGACTAAGAGATTTCACTTGAGAACAATATTCCAGGTAAGAGAGGTGGACTGTGTAAGTCGCTTAAGTACCAAGTCTTGCCTTGCCAAATATGTTCCTAGTTACTTACTAAGAGTCTTTAAATCAAAATCACTTCTAAATTCACTAAATATATGGAGATACAAGCTAACTCAAAGAACAAACCTAGACTCTAAAAAGGACTCTAATAATTCCTATGCGAATGTAGAAATTTAACAAAATTCATGGAAGGATATGGAAACTTGAAAGGAAAAGAAAAGTAAAGGTGAGGTCTCCTAGGTGAGGCTTAGACATTGGATCTAAGACACACTCACCGTCTACCAATTTTAAGGTGGTGAGACTTTTTAAGTCAAGTTAACAAATGAGGGAAGAACACTTAGGAGCTCTTCCACATCATTTGCTTGAAATGGCCCTTACACATCAAAGAACAAATGAACTTTTACAAAGAAAGATTATATGAAATGAGATGTAAATGAATGGAAAAAGGAAAGTAAAAGATGTAGGCAGCTTTAGCTTCTCGGAAACAAAGAGTGAATTGATTCAATTCACACTAAACTCTCAGCTGCAAGTGATGGCACTTCTGCTGTCAACTACTGTTGTATGAGACATAAATTTTGCAGCTGTATGGAGTTAAATTCTGCTGTTTGTTTTGCACGTGTGTCATTTTCCATAAGCCAACTTCATACACTTGTTTCTCAACAATTAACGTCCTTTGATGCTCCCTCTGTGTGATGAGTATTCTGAACTATAAACACCAATTCAGCAATGGAAATAGTGTTACAGATCAGACTCTGCTGTATTAATCAAAATGCACTACCAGTTTGCACTGTTGTCATTTTATCAAACAGTTTCAGTGCAGAAAATTCAATCAATGACAAACTATCAATTAAAGCTATGAACAGAGGTAGCACTCCAAAAGGAACTTAAGATATGCTCTAAAGTGGATTTTAAAAGCAATAAAACGAAAATATGCTGCAGTGTATAGGATTTAATAGTGAATTCACAAAATTTGGAAAACTGTTTGATGAAATGACTCAAAGAAAACAGAATTTGTAGTTCTGATTTTGCTGGCACGGTTGCAAACTGGATTGTGGGATTTAAAGCTTTTTAAATTTGATTGGAACAGTAAAATGACAGTATTGAATATGCAGAAATGATCCAAGCTTTTGCCAATCCAAAACAATCAATTCAATACTCAATTCAATCTAATCTGCATATCAAAACTATATGCAACATTTTGATGGCTGGAAATTTGGATAACAGCAATGCTACTGTAAGATTATTTGTTTTATGATTTCCAGAAATTTTATATGATGCAAAGAATGATATTCAACCAGTGATGCAGCCAAAAACTATCTACAATAGAATTTCACTAAGACACTTCCAAGAAAATGGTCAATTAAGGTGTGCTAGGTAGTGGAACCAAGCATATTTGGAAATTTGACCATATGAACAGTAAATGCCAACTTTGATTCACTTAATACAGGTGTTTAATCAACCAAATCAATGTAAAACAGCTGTATTAGGATAATGACTGTTCTAGTTGATGATTTCAAGCAAAATACGGAAGTGACATGATGATTTTGTGCATTTATGCAAGTTTGGCCAATAAATCAGTTTAGGCACATTTCAAATGACCAAACAAATTTATCCAGAGGTGTTAGATGCACAGATTACAGCAGATGCTTAATTTCACCACTTGAGTTGCCAATTTATGCAGAATTCACTATGTTGCAGCACATGAATCAGATTTAATGGATGCAAAGATTATGCAGGCCAGCAATTTGATGAAAAAAAATGGATTCCAACTCAAGATCTAGCTTTAGAAGTTCCAGCTAGTGAATGTTATAATTCCTAAGATGTAATCAATGATATGTAGCACGGTGCCAAACTACCAAACAAAATTCATGACAGAATGCAGAGTTTTAATCCAGAATTTAAAAGTACTTTGGCTATTTCAAATCATAAATTTGTGATGATATTCTATTGAATGATTTTTAGATACTCATCACTCCATTGAACATTAGATTTGTAGCCACAAAAAAAAATGAATTAAATCAATGCAACCAGAAAACAGAACAGATTTCACAGCTTTCAATGCATATTTGGTATGGATTCAACTACTTGGCACTGCTTTTTACCCGAATGATCAAAGCTGGATGAATTTCCATTGCTTTCTCGATCAACATAGAGTAAGCTAGTGCTTCACAGTTAAATTTTAAAGAAAAAAAACGAAGCTGAACAGATTCAACAAAACAGATTAGACAATTAAAAATAGCAACAGTGTTGCACATGACTTAACATGACTGGAAATTGATGCAAAGATAAAATGATACTTCAAACAAAATAAGGCACCGATTAAAATGATAAGAAAGTGCTATGGAATAGTGAATAACAGCAAACATTCACTTACACAGAAAAACAGAAAAGAAAATCAATCAAACAGTACATACTTGAAGCAATGACAGTGTGGAAATTGAATGACAGTTTGGAAGTAAGAAAATGGACTTATCTGGAACGTGAATCATCCAACCATAGCTCTGAATACCACTTGATACACCAGCCCTCGGTGCAATCTTGGAGATCCACGAGAGTTTATTTCTGGATGAGAGATTCAACCAGAGAAATGGCTTGATTCTGATGCAGCAGAGAAGCAGATCTGCGGCAATGTGATGTCCAGATCTGGATGGAGTAAATTTTGGTAGGGAGGCAGCGGAGGAAGTGTTTAACAGAGGTGAAATGGATGAAGGCTAGCTTGAAGAGATGGTTACAACTTAGAAGGCTTCCACAAGTGAAGAAAGTTGAAATGGAGAAGCAAACAATGAAGAGGACTTTCGGAGAAGAGAATTGACAAGCAATTTCTGCAAAATTTCTTCATATATCCAAAAGTGCATACATGGTGCAGCCAAGGTGAGTTTTATAGACTCCTCACACTTTGGCATATGATGGAAAACGTGATTATCTAAGGTGGATCAGATTCCACGTGGTGCAACATGTGCTAAATGTGCCAAATTTCTAGAAGCTAACATGTTTTACATGTCTACAACATGTGTTCTTATTTCTAAAAATGAAAGATTCCCAGTGCACCCCTATTATGCTATTTCCACCCCTGCATATGTATAAAGATCTCTTTTACCCCTCTCCATGTTTTGGCAGCTTTATAGCATCTCCTTGATCTCCAATTTCCCACCCAAAGATAGCAAAAAGTACTGGACCTTTCGGAAAGTACTCTTGTTGTATTTTCTTGATCATTCCTCGAGTAATAGGACCTTGATGTGTCACCATGCCATCTCCTCGCGTATCAGGACCATACGTTCCCATTGATGAAGGTTGAAAAACAATTATTTTCATATGTCATTTTAGACCAAATTACTCCCTTTACTACTTAGAATGAGCTTCGAATCAAGCAAAACCCAATAAATGAGTCTGTAGAGAGTCAAAAGCTATTTTTCGTGATATTATGCTTGTTTTGCATTGTTTTGTAGCATTTTTGAGAAAGTGAAGAATGGAGTTGAAGATAAAGGTCGTAGACTCAAGAAAAGAGAAGAAAATTGAAGAATTGAAGAGTCGACGCACCGCCTAGCGGTGTAATTTACCGCCGGGCGGTCTAGGGCGAGGAGTAGGCACCTGGCGTGGGCGCTGGGAGGTTTTGCGATTCGAGGGAAAATGTCGAGCGGTAGACCCCTACCGCCGGGCGGTAGTGCGATTTGAGGGAAACCGCAGGGCGCCACACTTGTTCCATCAGGCGGTTGACTGCTGGGCTTGGGCCTGTTTTTTGTTGCGCTCCTTGCCTATAAATAGCCCTATTGCGAGTTTAGATGTATTCTTTTGACAGAAGGGGGCGACCAGACCTAATTTCACTCTCTGGAGAGGATCTCTTGGATGCTTAGGCTCCTTTTCTTCTTTTCTAGGGTTTGCTTTTCCATTTTTCATCCATTTTTCATCTAGTTTCACCATGACAATGGTGAACTAAACCCTATTGTTGTTGGGAGAAACAATGTAATCTTTTGATACTCTATTTTATTGAAACTCGTGTTTATATATATGGTTTCCATATGCTTTGATTATTAATTATTGGGTTCTCATCTGTGCTTAATGCTTTTATCTTTTAACTCATTCGATAACTGTTGTTTGTCTTTATTGATACGGGGACGTACAATAATGTCATGAACTGGTGAGTAATTCCTTGATTAAGCAATACCACCTAGGGATAGGGGTAGGACGAGCAATTGCTTTTAACTTCTGCTCTATAATGCTTTATTAATTGCTAAGGGAGGCTAGGGATAGCAAGCCAGTAATTAGTAATAGGCTCTTTTCGCCGAGGGATCGGGTTAAGGGTAGGCTAAGAAAGTTGCATGACAATTAGTTAATCAAGCTAATAAATCAAGAGGAGTAAATAAGAGAGAGCGGATAAGNTAAGGGTAGGCTAAGAAAGTTGCATGACAATTAGTTAATCAAGCTAATAAATCAAGAGGAGTAAATAAGAGAGAGCGGATAAGATGAAATTGTAAACCCCCAAAAACTCCATTCATCCATTGTTTTCTTCTCGTCAATTGAATCAATCTCTTTTGCATGTTCATATTTTATTCGCATACTCAATTAATTAATTTTTATTTTCAAGTCTTACGATTTTAATAAACACGAACGATAAGGCCTTTTGAGTCTCTTGGGAAAACGATACTTGGACTTACCATTTATTATTACTTGATACGATTTGGTACGCTTGTCAATCTGTTAAGACCCGTATTAATAAAGACAAACAACAGTTATCGAATGAGTTAAACGATAAAAACTTTAAGCGCAGATGAGATCCCAACAATTGATAATCAAAGCATACGACAAGCATATAAATAAACAAGAGTTTCAATAAAAGAGAGTTTCAAAAGATTACATTGTTTCTCCCAAGAACAAAAGGGTTTAGTTCACCATTGTCATGGTGAACTTAGATGAAAAATGATGGAAGAATGGAAAAGCAAACCCTAGATAGGATAAAAAGGAGCCTCAGCATCCAAGAGATCTTCTCTAAGGAGTGAAAATTAGGTTTGGCCGCCCTCTTCTGTCAAAAGAATGATTCTGAAGTCGCAATAGAGCTATTTATAGCTGAGGAGCGTCACAGAAAATAGGCCCAATCCCAGCAGACAACCACCCGGCGTCACACTTATGCTGCCCGGGGGTTTGTCCATAGTCGCGCCACCGCCCGACGGTGAGTTCCACCGCCCGGCGATTTGCCTCTTATCGCAAAACCACCCAGCGTCGTCGCCTGGGTGCCAGACAGTGGCTTCTCCTCGCATTTGGCCGCCCAACGGTGGATTTTGGCGCTGGGCGGTTCCTAGACTCTTTTTTTCTTCATTTTTCTTCCTCTTTCTTGAGTCTAAGACCTTCATCTTCAATCCTATTCTTCACTTTCATAAAAAATGCTACAAAACAATGCAAAACAAGCATGATATCGCTAAAAACAACTTTTGACTCTCAACTGACTCAATTTATGTGTTTTGCTTGATTCTAAGCTCATTCTAAGTCTTAAAGGGTGTAATTTGGTCTCAAATGTCATATGAAAATAACTGTTTTTCAACCGTTATCAGAGGACGCCCAACAGATGATCCTACCGGACCTCCTGCTAGCACCAAAGACTCACGCTCTAATGCATATTGTACTGAACTCAATATTCAGTATGGGCTTTTGGTTGATGAGGCGCGTAGTGGCCATCGGAGTATAGCTTGCAGGAGGTCAGACCATTCATGGTGCTCCTTTTTTTCCCACTGACGCGCGAGTAAGTATTGATGATGTTAGAGACCCCCAGGCTCGAGTGCCAGTGTCGACAGATGAAATCCATTTCGTGGGGGAGGCCTTAGGCACATTTATAGCTTGGCCTAAGGCCTTGATCATTCCATATTTTGACCCACCAGCAATATTGTATTCTTATTTTTATTATCTTAAATCTTCAAGTTATAATTAAATGATTCCTAACTTCTGTAAAGGTGACTTGCAGGTCTACCGACCAGAGAAACAAGCATTGGCTCAACCTAAGGCTCGTGTGCAAGCAGAAGACGATGATCCTCTATCCATATTCCATTGTATATTGAATTCAGTGATGCGTTTGAGCTAATTGGTGGAGATAAAATGTTGAACATTTCATGCATACAACTGTGGTGCATATAAGTTTTTTACTTATTATTTTCCAATTTGTATATTATTAGTATTATTACATTTTAATAAATATACTTAAATGTATTCTTATAGGTACATGGACACCGTCGCAGTGGAATCAGGTCGGGGGTTAATTTATGCCTTTCTTGAACCTCAAACCATCCAACCATCTGGAAATACATTAGATTCTAGAGAATCATATATGCAAACATGGATGACCAAGTCTAAGAGAGATATATATGGCGCCATACATTGATGCGTATGTTTTCCCAATATTGTCAACTTTTATCAAATTTTAATCAATAAACTCACTGGTTGTTAGTACATGATAGGGGCCATTGGCAACTCATGGTGATCATTCCAAAAAAAGCACAAGTTGTATGGTTTTGTCCTCTTCATAGGAAGATGAAATCAGAGTTGAAGTCCTGGATACAAATGTAAGTATTACATTCATTCTTATCAATTCATTATGATATTAGTAATATTAACTTATGTTTCTAATGTTTCAAATTTGTTTAGAGTTCTGACTAGGACCAGAGGACAACAAATTGATATTATATATCTTAAGCTCTATAGCGGGTGGAAAATTATGTCCACACAAATCTCGCTAGGATAGGCTCTAATTTAGCTTTGATATCATGTTAAGAAGTGGACTTTAAGCCTAAATCAAGCCCACAAAACCGGCTTATAAGGTGAAGTTTGCACCCACTTATATACTATTAGCTTTATATCTAGTTGATGAAGAAGTGTTACACTCTCCATTATCACACTAGAAAATGCACAAGCCATCAAGGAAGGAAAATAAAATAAAATATTGTACTAAGAGGAGAAGAATTCAAGAGAGCAAAGTAATTATAGGCTATCCAAGAATTTCTAGATTTCTAATTTAGATTTCATGGTTATGTTTTAGCTTGAATAACTATCCAATCATTCATCAGAGCACTACGGTATAAAGAAAGCAATCGAAGTTCAACTTGAATTCTTATATAGAGGTCTGGCAATGTAGAAAAGAAGTGAAACAAAGCTTTGGTTCCATCGTTAATGCATCTGAAAATTAGTGCAGATCAAGGAGGATCCTTATCACAACAAAACCAACTAATAAGTGACCGTGAAGGACAGCCACGATGTAGCAAAATGGAGTAGATTTGGACAAAGACAAATTTGTCCAGTATGGTAACTAAATGCCAATCAGCTTAAGTAAAATCATTGATGAAAGCTACAGTTTTCAACCTCGAAACTAACATGAATTGTGTATTATACAACGTGTACCGGTCAACCCTCTTCGAAGTTGTCCATGATTTGCGATTTACAGCAGACCAATTCATGATTGGAAAACCTGGTTGGTTGTGCAGCAACGCAATCAACACTTGAGTTGGAAAACATTAATGGACAATTCATACATTTAATGGTCATATCAAATACGAATATACGATATTAATGAGTGATTAACAGGTTATACAACCTAAAAATATATTGTTTTAATGAATAATCAATTGGTTTGATAATTATGAAGTTTATAAATACAAGATTAATGTCTAAATAAAGACATTTTTTCCTTAATCATATTAAGACCCTCGGAAGAAATATATTTGATTTAAATGTCAAAGTGTTTTCTACGTGTCAACGAAAAAAACATTTGAAGACTCGGACAATCATAAGAGTGCAAAGGAAAAATGGGTAATCGAAGAAGAGAAAAAAAAAGAGAGTGGAAAGAAAAAATGGATAATCGGAGAAGAGCGAAAAAGGAAGAAAGATCAATCGGGACCCTTTCACCTGAAACAAATTGTAGGCTTGAAAGGAGAAGAGATGAGCTACAATGATAGAAAATTATGATAAATGAATAGTTGTCCCATCAATCATCCAGCCAACGTGAATTTCCCTGGAGGCCAAAATGTGCAGCCTTTTTAACGTGAATAATGAAGGAGTGTAGGGACAATTTTAATTGATTCCCGTGACTGAAAAAAATGGTCAGACTTGGTTGTTAAAATGGAAAATCATGGTAACAAAATTAATTGTGAAACTACAATATTTGAAAGTAGACTTGTCCTACCCCGTGTGTCAGTCTCACATTGAAAGTTTTCACAAAAAGATACATAAAAAGACAAACATATTGTCCCACTCTCACTCATATCAGACTTGCTATAATAAAAAGAGTTGGACGGTCCACTCATTGCTTTACTCGGAAATGAAGGTCATTGCATCAGAAAATTATGCACGGAAGTTACTAGGCTAATGTTAACTGTAAATTCTGAAAATGTCCTTTCTTTGGCCTCTACACATATAAACATTGAATTTTATTTACGGAAATTTCAATGGATTATAAGTTTGAGAAATAAAGAAAACTTTAAATTTCTTGTTCTGGTTAAAACGATTGTATCAAAATTGTAAATTAAAAGTTTTTGAAATTAACAAATTTTATGATGTAATTTAGTAGTGTCCTAGACGAGGTGTGAAAATAGTCTACGGTTTCGTTTGAATCGTAACCTACACTTACTAGTAATTTAAAAAATGTTACTGTGTTTTTATAATTTCTGTTTTTAATATAAGTGTAACCTATACTACCTAATTAAATATGTGATATTTGCACAAGTATAATCAATAAGAATATTCTACATTCTTTTATTTTTTTAGTTTAAAAATTCACCTGAAAAACCCCAAAACTTGGGACATGAATATCCAATAATCCAATGCATCTAAAAAATGAATATAGCTAAAAAGGTAACGTGTTTAATCTTCCAATAGAAAGAGATAAAAATTATTAATAAACAATAATCACGTGTCTAAAAAATTAAAATATAAAAAATATCGACTTACCGATTTTGCGACCACTATTTTCTTATCGGTTTTGCCAGATAAGAAAATATCTTAATGTTTAGGGTTTTGATAAAATATCTCTTATCACCTTTAGGGTTTTGTTTTTCTGTAGTCCACACATGTTAATGTAGCATCACGTTTCTTATATGCTTATTGTGTTGTACTGTAGACCGACATGTATAGTGGGTGTCACCATTTTCCACTCAATAATTTATTCTTGGCATATGTGAGGCAAATGTTTTTTTCTTTACGTTTTGATCAATTTGTTATAATGGTGAATGAAATTTATATTTTTTTCAATTTCTATTTTTTTGTAAGAATGATTTTTTTTTTTCAGGTTCTAATTTTATTATGTAAGAGTGAAATTAAAGATATGGATAGATGATTGAATATTTTATATTTTTAAACCTTTGAAAAACATTAAATTCATTTTTATTTATGTAATGTCGTAATTATGTGACGGACTAAAAATTTCATATTCTAAATTTAAAACTTCATCTATATGTGTTTTATAAATGTGTCTCGTATCAGATACAGTGATAGGCAGAGAAACACTATTTAAGAAGCGTGTTCGAACTTCATAACGTACATTGTCTGCATACTACACAAAAAAACCATGTCTAGTGGTGGCTTATCACTTCAAATTTCCGGCAGTGGTGAAAAACCTCCCTTTCGACCCACTGCAAATTTTCATCCCTCAGTTTGGGGCGATCGCTTCCTTTCCTCTGTTGCTTGTTCCGCTGTATATTTGCATTTGCACTTTTACTTTTTCAATTTCTTTAGCTAATTACATTTGCATATATTGAACATTTAGTCTATGTAGATAAAATGTATCATATGATGGACTTTTCATTACTACTTGATGCAGGAAAGTGATAACCGTATTCAAGAAGCTAATCTATTAAAAGAGGACGTGAGGAAGAAGCTTGTCTCACCGATTGATGATAACAATTTCTCTCTTAAATTGAACTTCATTGATTCAGTCCAACGTTTGGGTGTGTTTTACCATTTTGAGCACGAAATTGACAATGCTTTATGTCAAATTTATGACATTTCAACAAAGGACAATCATATCATAGTTCACTGTGATGATCTTTACCACACGGCTCTACTCTTTCGGCTGCTTAGACAACATGGATACCGCATTTCTTCAAGTACGTTTTCATGAGCATTTAACCAAATTTACTTTTCAAAGAACATTAACCAAATTTATTGTTTCAGTTTACTCTTTAGTCTACTTCAGGGATGTCTTTGTTTCTCCATATGAGTGTAGTCGAGTCTACTATATTGGATAAACAAGTCTAAACAAATTTAAATACTTTGTTCGAATAAAATTTTGATGCTTTCTTGCACAGATGAATAAAAAATGAGTTAATAAAGTTCAAGTACGTTGAAAGAGACCGTGATCATGTATGTATTTTTGTAAATAAAGAAAAAGAAAATAGATTATAAATTGTAATAATTTTGATTACAAATTTAACTATTGAAAAAACGTGGTCAGTACAAATGAATATCTGAAAATCAATGATTCTCAAAATACATACATGTTTGGGTCAGTACAAATTTCTGAGTCATCAAAACTTAACACCTCAACCTCTGACAAATACATGGTTTTTTTTTTAAAATAGTTTTTTTTTTTTCTGAAATGGTTTTTTTTATCACACAAACTAGAATAAATAGGTTCAGATCAAATTACAACTCCATCAACATACCGATTTCAACAATGAATTTTTTAGAAGTCGTAAATTCTATAGACGACTTTTGATTTAAATATTCGGAATAAAAAATAACTTCAATCAAATTTTTTGTTGGAGTTGATCGATGGAACACAACTGATCAAAATATTAGATTTTTTTTATGAAGCATCTCATTTTGGTAATTTGTGTACAAAAGTACATTATATTGATAAGAATCAAATGTGAACTAAATAGTGTTTATTCTCTTTTAAATTATACAACACCTATTATTTGATCAAAATAATTTTCACTTTTAAGATTGGGTTTACAGGGTGACTCAAACCCACTTATACTCAAAGTTTGAAATTATTGTGTAAGTCGTTTGTGTGGTGGTATCCCTTGTAATAGTTATACAATTAAATGTATACCTTGAAATTAACACATGTTAATAAGATAAACAGGTATATTTTGCAAATTCAAAGATCAAACTGGAAAGTTTAAGGAAAGTGTAGCCGATGATATTGAAGGAATGTTAAGCTTGTATGAAGCAGCCCAACTAAGATGTCATGGAGAAGAAGTACTTGAAGCAGCACACAATTTCAGTCTGGAGCAATTAACTAAGTCTATAACCACCCAATTAAGTTGTTCTCTTGCGGCACGATTGCAACATACTTTAAGACAATCACTTCACCAAGGTTTGCCTAGGTTGGAGGCAACATATTTTATGTCTTTCTACAAAGAATATCCCTTTCATGATGAAAAATTGCTAACATTTGCAAAAATAGATTTCAACAAGCTACAGGAACTACATTTGAAAGAAGTCACCAGTCTAACCAAGTAATATCTTGACATATTACCTTTCGTCTTATAAATAAATATCAGTGAAAGAATATTTTTTTTTGTCTTTGGAATGTGAATGTTGTTTTTTTGTGATTCAGATGGTGGACTAAGGATTTAGATATCTCAACCAATTTACCTTTTACAAGAGATAGGATCACAGAGTGTTGCTTTTGGAATTTAGGGGTGTACTTTGAGCCACAATATTCTAGATGGATGACAACAAAATTAACAGCTCTAGCTTCCCTCATTGATGACATGTACGATGCTTATGGAACTATAGAAGAACTTGAGCTATTCACCAATGCAATTGAGAGGTTAGTAGTATATCAATAGCTTAATTCTACCAATATAACATAGAAGATAACTTTCTCAAGGCTAACAGGTGGGATATTTGTTGCTTGGTTGATCTCCCAAAATACATGCAATTATGCTATAAGGCAATTTTGGATGTATTTGAAGAAATTGAGATGGAGATGAGAAAGAAAGGAAAATTATATTGCATCAAGTATGTCAAGAAAGAGGTACAATTATAGTTTAATTAATTTTTTCTTAATTCTTATTCAACTTATACTAATTATATCAAATATTCTTTTATATTTTATTTTAGTTTCTTAAAATATAAACATATCTTTTTTCTAGCAAATTCAATCGTGGGGACAACAGAAAAATAGATATTTTCATGTGCAATTGTAAAATAATCATTTTTCTTCTAAATCACTTATCCTATTTAATGACCAAACGAGGAATTTGGATCTTTTATGACTATATATATATGGAACTATAGAAGTTAGGTGCAGAGAGATTGAAAGGTGAATATTTATAAGTTTTCTATTCCAAAACCTATAATATGAGATACACAGTGTTGAAAATATTTTTTTCTTATTTCCAATGAATAGTGTGAAATATATTTCTGAATATTATAAATTTGTACTTTTATGCTAGATGAAAAGACTAGTCCAAAGTCACATGTCTGAGGCAAGGTGGTGCCATTCCAACCATACTCCAACAGTGGAGGAGTACATGCAAGTAAGAACAATATCCAGTGGTTACCCTCTCTTGATTACCTCATCCTTCCTAGGCATGGAAGAAACAACAGAGGAGGTCCTTATATGGGCAACGAATGAGCCAGTAATTATTACAGCTTCTGCAGTTATTGCTAGGATCACGGATGACATTGTTGGAGATGAGGTGAACCCTACACACTAATTAATTTCTATTAATTTAACTAAAAAGAGAATGTGACAGTTTTCTATCGAACTACTTATGCATACACCTAGTTAGTAATAATAAAGGTACTTGTCCAAGTACTTTCTCAGTTACGTTATAACTTTAACAAATATAAAAAGTAAAATATAACACTTTTTATACCGACTTTAAAATAAATATAAAAAATTAATCTTTTTTTAATCTCTGTTTTTATATTAATTTTAAAATTAGTATAATATTTTTTTTAATTCATATATAAGAAGATTTTTCTATACTATTGTGTGTATAACCTACTTATAAGTAATTTGAGTTTATAAGAAGAAATTATTTTCTTTATTTTATATGAACAGTTGGAAATTGCAAAACTCTTAAGATTTTGGAAGACAAAGACATAATAATAATTTTTCTAAGACCATTCTATATTGATTTTGTTTGGATTCTGTTTTGTTTACGAAGTTTGAACAGGAGAGACAACATGTTGTTTCAAGCATTCAATGCTATATGAAAGAGCATAAAATCTCAAGGAAATGTGCCATTGAAGAACTACGCAATTTAGTTGAGAATGTTTGGAAGGACATAAACGATGCATGCTTAGCTCCTACCGAAGTACCAATGAAATTTCTTATACGTGTGGTCAACTTTGCACGTGTGATTGAGGTGCTTTACAAAGACGAAGATAACTATACAAATGCAGGAGGGATAATGAAAGATCACATTCAAACTTTATTAGTTAAAAAGATGTCTCTGTAAGTTAGAAGCTTTGGTCTTTGTTAATGATTGGTTTATTAATTATTGGTGATCAACATTTTGTGTAACGGTCGGCTTGAAACTCCATGCATGTTGTTTTCATATTCATTTTGGATTGTTCGACAAGCTGGCCAATTAATAAAGATTTGTCAAAAGAAAATTTATGTCAATATAATTTTCCTTTTAGAAATATTAAACATCACTTTGGACAATGAGAATGCATTGTTTTATTTCCAATATATAACAATTAAAGTAAATATTTTCGGTTAAAAAGGGTCAAAGGTCAATCATCTTATCTTTAAGTGTTTTGTGCCTCGATTGTCCAAGTTTCTCCAAGAAAGTAATCCTTACGTTGATGACATGTAGAAGACACTGTCGCTCAAATCAGATATGCTTTTCAATAAGATCTTGATTTAATTTAGAAAAAAAAAATTATTTTTACCTTGACATTAATCATATATTTATACAGCTTATAGCAATCAAACCTATTAATTGGTCATTAATACTTGTTAAAATACCTGCTAACGGCCCTTAATGACAATTACACTATTAATTAGTCTTTATGCACCTAAAACGGTTGCTCAGACTGATTAGTTGATCCTTATTGGGAGGGAGTTTACTATTACAACGCCGACTGACATACTCCATATAGTACACAGGCCTCCCAAGCCCCGAGCAACTATCATAAATTGCGAAGGGGTTTTACTTTCACGTCGGTTGCTCTCTATAACCGACTAGGTGAAAAATGGCACGAGAATGCAATTTTACCTAAGCAATTACCATCTAAAGTAACCGTTGATCATTGGACACATGTAATCGTGGGATTCATACCCGTTGAATGCGAAAAGTCGATCATCCCTAGCCGTCAGATTTGAGTGTGATGAACAATTGAGATTGAAACCTCAAAACCGCTATTTTCGACTATAAATAAGAGGTACGGTCATCATCATTGTCTTGCTTTCCTTCACTTCTCTCTTCAACCGCTCATTCTACATATCTCTTTCAGGTAACAATGTCGTCTACCACGTGGTCATCCAATGAGTCCGCCGGTGAAGAAGGTTGGGGGTGTTGGGAAACAGGTTGGCTTCGTTTTTACACCAAGAAGGGTGAATTAGTGTTTTCACAAATATAAAATCTTTTCGCAATGTTACAATCAAAGTATTAAACTTTTCACACTTTCTTGAAATGCAAGTAATGAAAAATTATATGCAACGGAAAAACGTAGTTGACTACGTAAAGATTAAAGTCGACTTCAAAGTAAAAGTGTAAGGATAGAGGAAATCAAACACTGAATTTTTATACTAGTTCGGCCAACAATGCCTACATCCAGTGTCCTTCCAACCCAGGAAGCAAATGCACTATAATGGTTGCGGTTTTTACAACAAGGAATTTATAGAAGACCTCCACGTCAAAAATATAAATTTCCTCTCTAAACCAAAACCAAAATATAACTGCAGAACAAAACCAGAATTGCAGCAAGAATCCCCTATTCTGCAATCTGCAACACCACATTGAACAATCCTCAAAGTGAACAATCCCCTTTATCCAACAGGTACAAATACCAGCAGCCTTTACGGATGCCAAGCCAGAAAAACAATGCAACAGTCTTCACAGGATTCCAAGCCTTAAACACGATCACACAGAAGCACCTTCCTTGTGCAGATATTGATCAATCTTTGTGTGCGCAGAAGAACCTTAATTTGAATCTCTTTCAAGAAAGATCCCCACCGTCTTCTTGGAGAATTCTTGGAGCTCTTACAATAGAGAATTTGATCTCAAACAGAAATGAAATTCTCAGTTCATCAAAAGTTTGTTAATTGATTCGTGATCAGTCTATTTATGGATTTCTGTTATTCAGACACACTCTCAGTGGATTATGCTACTAATTCAGTCGTATTAAATATGTCAGTTATAACAAACAGTCAATCAGGTAGCATATAGTCAACCAAAAACAAAACACATTTAATACAGTTGACCAAGTCATCAATGCTCAACTAACTTTTAAAAATATGGTCGTTGGGGTGCAAGAGCATAGCAAAATTTCAAACCAGATAACAGATACAGTCGAATGTGTGGCACACATAGTCAACTTCAACCATGTAAAACATTTTGAAATTCTTTTCTTCTCAAAAATTCACAGAGCATTGATTCTCAAAATCTGCACAAAGATTTTAGCACAGTCGAATCCATTAATAATGTAGTCGACTACACTAGAACTTTGTCACACAGTTATAAGTTCATAAAAGTGCTTGTGGTTTTCAGCTTTAAAACATGTGCAGAAAAACATATGTAAAGATGCATTGCACATAGCACATAAAGCATGTGATCACGTTCCACATATATATCAATCAATCAACATAGGAACATGTAACACAATACATAATCATGTTCGCAGATATAACAATCAATTTGCATAAGAACATGTAATAACAACAAACAACATATGCATGTTATTAAGCAATGTTTTGTCATCATCAAAAACTAGATTGATATAGAAATTGTGTTGTGAGATTGTTGAAAACACAAACTCTATATCACTCTACTTTTTTATTATGACAACACATTGCTTAATAATAGTACACATATGTTGCATTACATGTTCTTATGCTGAATTGATTGTTATATCTACTGAACATGTTTGATGTACTGTGTTGTATGTTCCTATGTTGATTGTTTGATATATTTGTGGAACATTCTTACATGCTTATGTGCAATATGAAATGCTTTATTACAAATGTCTTACTGCACATTTTTTAAAGTGAAAAACCACAAGCACTTTCAAGAACTTAAAACTGTGTGACAAAGTTATAGTATAGTCGACTACATTATTAAAGGATTCGACTGTGCTAAAACCTTTGTATAGATTTTGAGAATCAATGCTCTGTAATGTTTTGAGTTGAAAAGAATTTCAAAGTGGTTTTACATGTGCCAGTCGACTTTGTCTTGTTTACATTCGATTGTGTTTTTGATCTGATTTGGAATTTTGTTACGCTCTTTGATGAAGGTTGAAAAACAATTATTTTAATATGTCAATTTGAACCATATTACACCCTTTACTACTCGGAATGAACTCAGAATCAAGAAAAACTCAATAAATTAGTCTGGAGAGAGTCAAAAGTTGTTTTTAGCGATTTTATGCTTATTTTGCATTGTTTTGTAGCTAATTTGAGAAAAATAAAGAATGGAGTTGAAGATGAAGATCTTAGACTCAAGAAAAGGAAAGAAAGGTTGAAGATATGCAGAAAAGTCAACTAGTCAACCATAAAAGTCAACAGTCAACCAGGAAAAGTGAACCAGTCAACCAGAACGCAGTTGACCAACGCCGGGCGGTTGACCGTGGCGTCGGGCAGTTTCCCTTACGCCGCAGAACCGCCTGGCGGTGAAATTGGGCACCGGGCGGTTGCCAGATGGGCCTGCACCTGTTTTATGTTATTTTTTATGATCTGTTTGGGCCTGGACTTGTTTTATGTCACTTTTATGCCCTATTTAAAGGCCAGAACGTCTTAGGGTTTGTATCTTTTGATGGCTTAGGCACAGAAACACACTTTTCACCCCTTTGGGGTAGATTTGGAGA
>NC_028352.1:19819300-19821675 GCF_000741045.1 Vigna radiata var. radiata | reverse complement strand
CAAGCCAGTAGTTAATATTAGGCCCTTTTCGCCGAGGGATCGGGTTGAGGGGAGGCTAAGAAAGTCGCGTAACAATTGAATCAATCAACTAATATTCAAGGGTAGTATGTAAGAGAGAGTGGAATAGATGAAATTGTTAGTACTCAACAACATCCATTCATCCATTGTTTTGTGTTTAACCTCAATTGATCAAATTGCATTCATGTTTATTTTTCTGCACTTTATAAAAATCCCAAAACATTATTTTTATAGTCTTGATTGGTTAAGCAAAAGCACAACAGTTTAGTGTCGTGAGTCTCTTGGGAAAGCGATACTTGGACTTACCATTTTATATTACTTGTACGATTTCGTACGCTTACCAATTTGTCAACAAGTTTTTGGCGTCGTTGCCGGGGACTCATGGTAGAACTATTCTATGTGTGCGATTCTTGATCGATTAGACTTTCTTTTTATTTTATTTGTCTTATTTGATTTGATTTGATTTTATCTTATTTTATTTTGATGTGATTTGATTTGATTTGATTTGATTTGATTTGATTTGATTTGATTTAATTTAATTTGATTTGATTTTATTTTATTTTATTTTGTTTTAATATTTTATTTTAATTTATTTTTATTTTTCTTTTTTTTTTAAAAAAAACGAAAATAAAATAAAATAATATCTTTCCTTATTCTTCTATTTATTCTTCTTCACATGCTTTCCTTCACCCTTCTTCTTATCTTTCCATCTTTCTACCTTTCTATCTTTCTATTTATTTTTCTTTTGATCTTTTTATTTTATTTTTATTTATTTTCCCCTTTATCTTTTCTTTAAAAAAAAATGAAAATAAAAATCAAAATAAAAATAAAAGTTATCTTTTACTATTTTTATTTTTGGGCTAATTCGGTGCTCTAGTGCAATGTTCTTTAGTGTATGCAGGATAAAATTTTTGGTACTAGGAGCACAAGATCATCCGGAGGTAGATAAGGAAGGAGAATTGGTTCACCAACAGCCTGATGTGAAAAGTGACAAACCCTAACCTGGCACATCAATGAAATTCAAAATTAGGTTATGGGTTGTGAAGACTATTATAGAATGCAGAGCTCTTGAGATTGAGGATCCTTAGAGTTGGTGACAAAAAGATTGTTGTTGTCATGAAGGAAGGAAGAACGCCAACGTTAAAAAGAAACACCTACTGAGGGGTGTTTGGGCTTTACCGGGTCAACTAATGACGTTAAAAGAGCGCTTGCTGGGAGGCAACCCAGTTTCTGAATTTTTTTTTTCAATTTCGTTTTGATTTTATCTTATTTTATTTTATTTGATTTTATTTTTATTTTTATTTTATTTTATTTGATTTGATTTTTTTATATTATTTGATTTTATTTGATTTGGTTTTATTTTATTTTCTTTATTTTTTTTTTGGGTTATGCATTGCTTCTGATGGCAGTGATGATAACATCTATTGATGGATGCTTCTACAACATCTACTGATGGATGTTAGGTGATATGACATTTACTGAAGGATGCCAATGAAGATTAGAAAGATTAGCATTTACTGATGAATGCTACCGGGATAACATCTACTGGGGGATGTTAGAAGATATAAGTATCCACTGAAGGATATCCGGAAGGTACACCTACTGATAGGTGGTGGAAGGTAGTGCACTTACTGACAAGTGCCAACCAGGTTTGGGTTAGGCTCGTGACGTTAAACAAGCGCTACAAGGAGGCAACCTAGATTTCTTCTTACACTTTTTCATTTTAAATTCTTAGAATAGGTTGAATTTTTAATTTTGGTGTGTACTCTTGGCCTTACTACTTGTTCTGAAAATGTTAGACTAACTTATGTGCATGATGAATCCATTTGATGATTATTGGATGTGGATGAGAATTGAGTTGTACTTCATGATGATATCCAGGAAATAGATGAGTGATGAATTTATGATTGTGGTCATGATGCTAGGCAGGGTGTATGAATGAATTATGTGTGAGAAAGCTTGTGTGTGAGATTTTGAACTCCAAAGTTTTTATTGTTGTATGCATTGTTCACAGGAAAACATGGATGATATTGCCTTAATCTTGATGATCTATTGAATTGCATGTGAATGTCATATGATCAAGGCCATTTTTGAAAACCCTTCTCTAGCTAAATTTTCACCCAAAATTCTTGAAAATATTTTACCCTTTTTGAACCTTAGCCTAAAACAGGATGTGAACCCTTGTCTTGTAAATCTTTACCTTGAGTTGGGATGAGCTTAATTGTATGTGATGAAAAGGTTCAAATTTGGGGTTGTACGAGGGAAAATTGAAAATGCAAGAAAAGGGCATTGAGCTCAATTGTTGTGAAAAGAGAAAAATTCATGAGAAAAAGAAAAGAAAAGAAGAAAAGCATGAA
>NC_028352.1:19810634-19818280 GCF_000741045.1 Vigna radiata var. radiata | reverse complement strand
CAAGCCAGTAGTTAATATTAGGCCCTTTTCGTCGAGGGATCGGGTTGAGGGGAGGCTAAAAAAGTCACATAACAATTGAATCAATCAACTAATATTCAATGGTAGTATGTAAGAGTGAGTGGAATAGATGAAATTGCTAGTACTCAACAACATCCATTGATCCATTGTTTTGTGTTTAACCTCAATTGATCAAATTGCATTCATGTTTATTTTTCTGCACTTTACAAAAATCCCAAAATGTTATTTTTATAGTCTTGATTGGTTAAGCAAAAGCACAACAGTTTAGTGGCGTGAGTCTCTTGGGAAAACGATACTTGGACTTACCATTTTATATTACTTGTACGATTTGGTACGCTTGCCAATTTTTCAACACTCTTGCGCTCCAACGGCTATATTTTTAAAAGTTAGTTGAGCATTGATGACTTGGTCAACTGTATTAAATGAGTTCTGTTATTTGTTGACCATAGGCTACTATTTGACTGTCTGTTATACCTGTAATAATACAGTCGACTGAATTAGTAACCTATTTGATTGAGAAACAATTTGTTAGACAAAAAGCTATAAATTGGTTGAACATGAATTTTTTAGAGACTTTTGAGGATCTAACATTTTCATTTTTGCTTCAGATTGAATTCTGTGATAATAGCTCCAAGAATTCTCCAAGAAGACCGTAGTGATCTTTCTTGAGGGAGATTCAAAAGGAGATAGCTTGCACACTCATTGTCTGATCAAATACTACACAAAGAAGGTGCATCTGGGTTTATCACTGATGAGTTGATATTTTCTTGACTGTATTTAGTTTATTGTACTTAAATAAATCAGGGAATTGTGTTTAATTATACGTTATTTCCTCGTTTTTCTTAATTCTACTTAATTTGGGGAGAAATTCGTATTTTCACTAAATTGAATTTTCTGAGCTGATTAATTGCATTTTTGGTTGTAGGGAAATTTTGGGAAACATCATTTGGAGCATTAGGATGGTGGCGTGCACATTAAAGACTCAACATTTAGTCATTTCAATTTTAATTAAGTTGTAACTTAGTTTTCTAGAAACTTTAATTACGATTTTGTGTATTGGGCCCTTTTTAGTGGCAATTTTGTAGAAGCCCAATGGTGAGACACATGGCACCAAACCCACCATATTAAGTGTTGGACAACATTTTAGTGAGCAATTGCTGAGACACACTCTTAGGCTCTCATTTTTACATACCTTGCATGGGTTTCATGAACTTTCTCCTTGGGAGCTTGTAGGATTTCGTTTTATTTGAGCTATGGAATGACCAAGATCATATTTTTCTTCTTCTCTTACTTAAATCTTGGTTGTCTTTGCTTGGTGGTGGTAAAAGCTTCCCATTTTCCCTTTTATTTCTTGTTCCTTGAAGTTGAGAGCATGAGCTTGAGTCTTGAGGTTTCTTCTTACATTTTCATGGTGGGTCTTTGATTTGAATGAAGAGCTTTTGCGTTTTCTTTCTCCTTTGCTGCAGTACTCAAGGTTTTCCATTTAGTTTTCTTGGTTGAATCATGAAAATGAAGTTCTTGTTAAGTTTGTAAGTGAACAAAGCTTGAGCTTGTGTATGGGTGTTGAGGTTTGAACCAATTTCTTCTTGGGCTTTTGTTTGATGGTTGGAAGCAATATTTTGAGCTAGAACATTGTGCTTGATGATGGTGGCTGGATGGTTTTGCAAGGGGTCTAGGGATTCCATTTTGTTTTTAGCAAAAGTTTGAAGAAAAGTGAGTGTTGGGTTGGTTTGTAGTAGTAGAACTTGGCTTTGTTGATCTTGTAATTATTTGGAAATGAAAACTTGGTTTGTTGGGTGCATTCACGTTCAAGATAAGTGAAGAAAAGGGTTTTGAAGGTTTGTCTTGGTGGAGAAACCGAAAGGGAGCAATGGAAGGGAGAGATAAGGTGCATTTAATTTCTTTACCACTTTTGGCCAAACATAAGAGATGCTTATTTTGACTAAAGGAATGTTTCCCTTTTGAGCTTTGTCTCTAGCTTGCAATTCTGCCAAGAATGAGTATGTTGGTATGGTTTATTTTGCTTTGACTTTGCTTACATGGCACCTTGGGTGAAGCACTCAAAGTATCTTTCATTGGACCTTTGGTTTGAAGCACTTTTTGCAACCATCACTTTGTAGCTCACGTATTTTTGTGCCTTGGTTTTGGGAGTTCGTTTTTGCTGCATGGAAAGGCATAAAGGCATGGTTTAATAGTGATGTTTAAGACACATTTTAATTTCCTTGGAAAATGGTGCACATGGGACAAGAAGTCAACACATTTTGTGGCTTATTGAAGGTGGAATTAGAAGTTTGACTTGGTGGAACATAACTCACGTACAAGAAGGTCTTGTAGGCCATTTTCATTTTTAATTTTATTTGGTTGGATGTATTTGGTCACATGAATGTGTAGGAAAAAGCATGTTTGATTATTCCTTGTTTGAATTAGTTTAATTAGTAGGATTAGTTGCTTTTGATTTCTTTAATTTAGTTTTGCATTTAATTCAATTTAACTGTGTTAGGTAGTTGTTTGTTGCATTGTTGGGGTCTAGTATTTTATTTTATTTTGTCTTAATGTTGTCTTGTATTTGTGGTAGAGATAATTCAATTGCCATGGTAGCTTAAATTAATTCAGTTGATCATTAGCTATATTGTGATGTTTCCTTGAGATTTCTGAACTGTCACCGTGGTTGCTACTCTGACCTTGGTTAATGTGAAACCTGTATTTGCACTTGCAATTGGGTATACGCTTAATTGCCCAGTTAGTGTTACATCTTCGCTTAGTTGATGCAACTGCATGATGTAAATTAGATTTGACATTAACACCGCATTCGCTTAGTTCGCTTTTATGAAAACAAGGTTAACCTTTGCTTAATTGGTTAACTTTATTGGAGTAGAGGTTTGAGTCGCAACTTTATTTTGTTGATCTGTGATTGGAAACATTGTAATTAAGATAATGACCGACTGTTTTTATTCTGTCTTTGAAACCATTTTTAAATCTGTGTTTAATTATTAGTTGTGTCTGTGTTTTGATGTTGTTTATCCGCATTCACAAACTTTTCAACAACCCCCCCAACCTTCGTGTTTGACTTGATTCTTGAACCACAAAATTGGTCCTTGAGAGACGACCTAGGAGTCATTCCTAGCTATACTGCATTTCTAAATTGCACTTTAAATTTTGCATGGGGTGCGACATTCATCAATCACTCCAGGCTTGGCATCCTTTGAAGACTGCTGCACTTGTTGAGGCTTGGCATCCTGTGAAGACTGCTAGAATTGGACCTGTTGTGATACAGGGCTTTCACGTTGAGGATTATTCGATGTGGTGTTCAGATTGCAGAAGAGGGGATTCTTGCTGCAAGTCTGGTTTTTGTTATTGCAGCTATATTTTGGTTTTGGGTTACAGAGGAGATTTATATTTTTGATGTGGAGGTCGTCTATAAATTCCTTGTTGTAAAAACCGCAACCATTATAGTGCATTTGCTTCCTAGGTTGGAAGGACACTAGATGTAGGCATTGTTGGCCGAACCAATATAAAAATCAACGTTTGATTTTCTCTATCCCTGCACTCTTTAATTCCAGTCGACTTTACTTTTCACGCAGTTAACTACGTTTTTCCGCTGCATATAAATTTTCATTACTTGCATTTCAAGAAAGTTTATAAAGCTTTGGAAGTTTGATAAAATATTGCGAAAAGATTTTGTTTTTGAAACATCACCAGTTTACCCCCCCCCCCCCCCTTTTGGTGTAAAAACGAAGCCTACCTATTTTCTAACAATTGGTACCAGAGCTGGTTTTCATAAGATATTTGAAAATTTATTAGACTCTATTTTTATTTCATTCGACTATAAAACCTGGAGATGGCTTCCTGTTTTCAAACTTTTGGTGAAGGTGCTTCAACAAACATACCACCTCTGTTTCTTGGTGAAAATTATACTTTTTGGAAAATCAGAATGTAAATCTTTCTTGAATCGCAAGATAAAGGAATTTTAGATGCCATGATGGAAGCATCTCCATGATACACAGAAGAATGCTCCAAGCCGCAGAGAAGTGGCAGCGGAGTGATGTAGAAGATGGAGTCCGAATTGCACTGAAGGTGTTTGTGAAAATGTCTGGTGATGTTGAATGAATGTTTTTGGTAGAATTATAGCTCAGGCAGCCTTCCAAAGGGGAAAGGAGCTATAGGAGGTGCAAGATAACAACGCACAAGGTTGAACTTGAGAGGATAGCTGAGAATTCAACAACATTTCATTACTCCAAATCAAGTTACATCTACAAGTGATGAAGCTCTCTATTTATAGGAGAAGGATAACTCTCAAGTGTGCAGTAGAAGCTATCCTAATGTAAACGTGATGGAAATAAAAGGTAGCTTGCGGAGGAAGCTTGTCCAGCTGGCTAGGTGCCCCATCTGAATCACATGCTCAAGGAAGAAGACACTTCTCATCACCGCTGGGCGGTAGGAATCATGTCGCTGAGCACTGGCAACACATTCTTCATCTTTAACTCCTTTGTTATCTCCTTGCTTGGTTACTCACCTAAGTTTTTGCCAAGCTTTATTATTGACCTACAAAACAAAGGAAAGTGTATTTAGTTAAAGGGAATCATGCTAAGACTTTAGAAAGAAAAGATTAGGAAAGTGCTTAGGAAAAAGAAATATGGTTCACAATATGTTTAGTGCTGAAAGAATTTTAAGCTCTAAAATAATTATCTAATAAAGTTGTTCAATTTCATTATTTAACAATGTATGATTCTCTTTTTAAATTATCCATAACGCACTTCTCCGATAGATTTTCAAAGCTATCTCATCTCTAAGGGAGGTGACAACTTAAGGACAATTTAAATTTGGAATCTATTTACACTGTTGACATCGAACGTTTAGTTCACTTGATGCAAAAATAATTTTATTAAATTATTAAAAGTTATGTGAAATTAATGTTCTTTAACATAATCTACACCCTAAATAAACTTTCTAAGAAAATGCTTTTTATAGTCTACACCATAAATAAGTTATCGTACTGAGAAGGAAGTGCTGAGGAAAAAGAAATATGATTCACAATATGATAATGCTTAAAACGTCAAAGCCCTAGAGCCTTCGACGTTTTATGGCGCGCTTTTCAATAACAAAGGTTTTTTAAACATACTATTGGAAGCCAAAGTATCAAAAAGTACCGTACATTAAGATATTTTTTGTTTTTCCGCTCTCATAGAACGTCCAATGCTCGCAATAAAATGACGTCATATTTGATAGGATGAAAAAATAATATAACGTCATATTTGATAGGTATTTTATTTCTTCAAAATATTATTTTAATTTGATATTAAAAATAATAATAATAATAATTTATGAGAATTGAGTTTGAGTTATAGATCACAAAAATTAAAATCATAATAAATATTATTATATTATTAAAAGTTATGTGAAATGAATGTTTTTTTAACATCCGAACTAACTTTTTTTTCATATAAAAAATGAACAATAGTCTACACCGTAAATAAATTTTCTTTATTAGATTCAACAACATTTCCAATATATTTCTTTCCTCTCATTTTAAAAGTTTTATGATTAATAACACATAAATCAAGTATTCAATGTCTTTTTCTAGGTGTGTATAGATTTTAGGATAAAGATAGGTATGATTATACTAAAAGACTTTAATTGATTTTTAAAAAATAATACTTTAAATTTCAGAAACGATTAAGTTCAGTGATAAACTCAAGGTTAACATAAATTACTGTTTACAAAAATTGTGATATATAGGATAGTTAGTATAAAAGATTGACAAAGTTAAAAACTGAGATGCATAAAACCAAGCTAAATATCGAGAAGAGACAGTGTGTATCGAGAATAGTCAGGTCTTATCGAAGTACAACTGTCGTCGTGAGTTAAAGGTCAAGAAAGACCGATATCGATCAAAAATTAACACAAAATGGGTTGGGGTTGGGTTGAAGGTTAAGGCAGGTTAAGTTTGACTAACGGTCGAGATTGCTTGACCCTAAATGAATGTTGGGATGAGTGTTTCAGACTAAAGGTCAACACAAACTAACATAAGTATAAGTTGAAGGTCGACCGAATCTCATTGAACTTTCCTATTGGGTTTCTTAGGTGCCTCAAACATTTATACCTGTATGTAGGGCACCAAATATACATGTAGCCATTTGGAAGTCATAATATGCATTTGCATTCTTATAAAGATTAACATCTTTGTTGCGATTCTTCCGTTACTTATCAACCTGCTAGATTGTGGCTTCTCCATCTCTGTCTTATACCAACCTCCAGTCCAAGCAAATAGTCGAGACGGCCAGGCCTGATCATGATGGAAAGTAGGCAGAATTCAACAACCAAATTTTTGTTAAGGACTATTAAGTCCCTGGCAAGTGTACCAGATCGTTATCAAGAAATATAAATGGGTAAGTCCGAGTATCGTTTTCCCAAAGGACTATTAGGCCTTAACTTTCATGTAAACAAATCTTGTAAGACTTGAGAGGAGAATAAATTTGTTGGTTATATGCAAAGAAAAAAAATAAACATGCAATGCAATTGATTCAATTAATTTTGAGAAACTATGGATGAATGGTGTTGTTGGGGTTTACAATTTCATCTTATCCACTCTCATATATCTACTATTCTTATTTACTTCACTTATTTATCTAATTATCATGCAAACTTTCTAGTTTACCCTTAACCCAATCCCTTGGTGAAAAGAGCATATAATTAATTACCGGCTTACTATCCCTAGCCTCCCCTAGTAACTACAATTGACCGTCCTACCCCTATCCCTAGGCGATATTGGCATAATTAAGGAATTTCCCACCAGTTCATGACATTACCGTANGTCCCCATATCGATAAAGACAAACTTCTTTTACTGAATGAGTTAAACAATAAAAGCATTGAACATAGATGAGAACCCAACAATTGATAAACAAGTATATGACAAGCATATGAATTAAATAAGAATTTGAATATATTAGAGTTTCAAAAGATTACATTGTTCCCCAACAACAGAGGGTTTAGTTCACCATAATCATGGTGAAACTAGGTGAAAATAATGAAAGAATGGAAGAAATAACCCTAAACTTGGTTGATTGGAACCTAAGCATCCAAGGAACCTCCTCCATGATGAAGGTTGAAAAACAGTTATTTTCATATGTCAATTTGGACCAAATTACACCCTTTACTACTCGGAATGAGCTTAGAATCAAGCAAAACTCAATAAATGAGTCTGGAGAGAGTCAAAAGTTGTTTTTAGCGCTTTTATGCTTGTTTTGCATTGTTTTGAAGCTAATTTGAGAAAAGTAGAGAATGGAGTTGAAGATACAGGTCGTTGACTCAAGAAAAGAGCTAAAAAATGAAGATTTGAAGAGTTGACGCACCGCCCGGCAGCACACTTAAACCGCCGGGCGGTCCAGGACGAGGAGAAGGCATGGCGATTGACGCTAGGCGGACTTGAGGGAAACCGCCCGACGGTGGCGATTGCCGCCGGGCGGTAGGGCGATTTGTGGCAAACCGCCGGGCGGCACACTTAAACCGCCCGACAGTGGCTCGCTGGACTTGGGCCCATTTTCTGACGCGCTCCTCACCTATATATACCCCTATTGCGAATTCAGAATCATTCTTTTGACAGGAGAGAACGGCCAGACCTAATTTTGC
>NC_028352.1:19806496-19809484 GCF_000741045.1 Vigna radiata var. radiata | reverse complement strand
TTTTCTCCAGAAGTTGCTTCACATTCTTCACCTGAGACTTTTGAACCAGATCTTGAGGAGATGGCCAATCAACCTCCTCCCAGACGCACCTTGGGGGACGCAGCTAATACAGTTGGTCCCTTGAATTTTAACAACATTGCAGTTCTAGCAGACAATACAACCAGCATGGTGATGAGTCTGACACTCATTCAGTTAGTCCAGAACAACCACTTCCATGGGTTGTCAAATGAAAATCCTTACAAACATTTGACAGTCTTTGGTGAAATTTGCAACACAGTGAAGATAACTGGAGTGACGGACGACAGAGTCAAACTTAGTTTGTTTCCTTTCTCTCTAGGAGGAAACGCAAAAGACTGGTTGAATTCTTTTTCGAAGGGAACATTCAGGACGTGGGAAGCGGTGGTCCAACAATTTATTACTAAATTCTTCCCACCTCCAAAGATCAATCAAGGGAAGTTGGATATCTCTTCATTCAAACAAGGGATGGAGGAATCACTGGGGCAAGCATGGGATAGATTCAAAGGATTATTGAGAGCGACCCCAGTTCATGGGTTTGATAAAGCTTCATACTTGCTTGCATTCCTTGGAGGTTTGCGCGCTTAGACCAAAATGATGATAGATGCCTCGGCTGGAGGCATCATTAACAGAAAAACAGAAGATGAGGCGTACAACTTAATTGAAGAGATGGCTCTAAATGAAGTGGCGCAAAGTGAGAGGGGAACGCAAAAAAGAGGACTTTTACATCTTCCTACTGAAGATGCTGCAGCAGCACAAAATCACCTCCTCAGCCAGAAATTGGACAAGTTGCTAAAGGTGGTCTCTGAACTTCCTCGGGGGCTCAGAAATGTTTCCCAGGCACAACAACTTTGCGATTTATGTGGTGGTGACCATATTAATGGTCAATGTGCATTTACAAAAGAGATGCAGCAGGACGTGAATTATATGGGGGCCCAATTTCAGTACAAACAGGGAAATTTCAACCAAGGTAACTCTAACCAAGGTTGGAAAAATCATCCAAGTATTGGGCAACGCCAAAATGCTTCTTCTGGACAAGGAGGATACTTCCGGCAGCAACAACCATTACCTCTGTGGCAGCAAGTGAGTAATTTGACTGAGTCTGTCAGGGCCTTGAGTAATCGATTTGATGACTTCTATAAAAGATATGAGCAACAAGTGAATAACAATCAGGCCAAATTTAAATCACTAGAGTCACAGATTGGGCAGCTGGCAACAAGGATAGAGATTACAGAGAAAAACCAGTTTAGGGCTAGCACTAAGGCTAACCCTAAGAGGGAATGCAAGATTATTACAAGCCAGAGTGGCTGAGACGCAGACAGTCAGGATGGTTGGGAGGAAGATATTGAACCATTCCATGTTGTGAGCAGTGATGAAGAGGAGACGTTAATGGGTGAATTCTTTGAACCCCTGAGCAGTGAAGATGAAGGAGAGGAGAATTACAAGGAAAAAGAAGTTGGTGAAGTGACTGTGTTACCTTTAGAAAATAAGCAGATTCCTCCCCATTCAGAAAGAATCAAAATTAATAAGGAGGATGAAATGGAGCTTACTGATGAAGAAGAGGATTTTGTTGTTCACCCACAAAAGAGTAATTATCCTCCTAAAGCTAAAGATCCGAAGTGTTTAACATTGTTATGTTCCCTGAATGATTGGGAGGGGGCAGCTACGACTGATTCTGGATCCAGCATTAATTTAATACCCACGGAACTGTTGAAGGAAATCGGAGAAATTGTGTTGAAACCCTCTGATTTGACTATAACAATGACAGACGGTTCTAAAAAAAGGCCAGTGGGAATGGTGGAAGATGTTGTTGTGCGAGCAGACTGTCTTGCATCCACGCTACAACAAGAGTTCCAGCTTCATCCACAGCCCATGTGCAGCACGTCCAGTTTCACGGGCCACCAGCAAATCATTTTATGCATGGTCCAAGCATTCAGCAGCCAAGTGAAGCTGGCCCAGCACGTTGAGCATTCAGAGGCAGCCACATCTTCACGATCCAACAACACATCATTTGAAGCAAAAGCAAAACGTTGCTTCATTTATTCGAGAAAGCTGAAGCAGTCCATCAACCACCAAAGAAATAAAAGGGCAACAACATGCAAGTGGGAGGTGCAACCCAGTAGCAAAAAGAAGGTCCATGTTGCTGCATCTAAGAAGGCAATGATGGGTACACATGGAAGATGATATAGCAACTTCATTCTACCAAACTTTATTCCACAAAGTCCAGCAGCTACTTGAGGAGCACTCCATGCTACAGCACACAGTAGCGTCTATCTCGCTTCAAATGGACCAGCAACGTCCATGAAGAGGTCCTGCAACAATGCAGCTTAGGAGGCCCATCCCGTGATTGATCCAGCAACACGTAGCAATGCTAATGAAGCCACGCACCTCCCTGCTTCACAGCAACACCTCTCGGCCCACATTAAATATCACAGACCAACCTGCTTCAATTAACACCACAACCTTGCCTAACTTCCATCATGTAGGAGAATCCAAATTTGAATGAGCATTCTCGGCCTGCAATGTCCAGCTTCAATTTGAAAGAACTGCTCATCCAAGCATCAACATCTTCAAACGGCAGCAAGCCCACCAGCAGCTGCAGCATCCAGGAAAAAGGCAAGGTGTGGCAACAATCAACTCACGCCGCAGCAGCTCCCACACTTGAAGACGCATCCAACTTTGGCCCACGATCCAGTAACTGCCTCCTCCTTCACGGTTTGGAAAGCAACCTCTACACATGTCCCAATATCTTCATACATGGTCCAGCAGGTGCATGCTTAGAGAGACAGCTCAAAGCCCATGGAGGAATCAACACGCATTCAACAGCTTGTGTAGCAATGCGCTAGTGAAGGCTTCCACATAGACACTTTCTTTGGGCTGGAGATGAAGCGGTCCATGGAAAAAAAAAGATAGGGCACACTACATGAAAGGAAAATAAAACACGCTGGGGTGTTACATTGAAGGAAGAAGCTG
>NC_028352.1:19799536-19805211 GCF_000741045.1 Vigna radiata var. radiata | reverse complement strand
GAAGAGTGATTTAAATGGAGAAGGTGTTGAAGTCACAACTGCTACGTTACTTTTCTTGGGAGAGCACGATGATTGATTTGTTTCCTTTCCATATTGTGGTGATTTAATTTGGGTGCATATTTTGGCTGAATTCATTTAGTTTTGGGTTCTTAGTTTTTAGCTTAATGTGTTTAATGCTTGCATTGAGAATCTTAAATATTAATTACTTGGAATTGAATTCAGCTTTACTCATTTTATTTTATTTTCAATTTTCAAGTGTTTTTAATTTATAATTTTAGTGATGAATTATCTTTTTAGCTCTTTAGTTTATTTGTTGCATTTTCAATTTGTTACTATTCACACACCTTGACATTGATTCAGTTGAATTTAATTTTCAGTTTTAATTTTGTCAGTTGCATTCACAAACAAAACGTTTTCACCAAACCCCCCCACTTCGTGTGTGATCTAATTCTCGAATCGCAAAATTGGTCCTTGAGAGACGACCTAGGAGTCACTTCCTAGTCTATAATGCATTCCTAATATGCAATTAATTTGTATGGGCCGCGACAGCCCATCAAAATTTTGGCGCCGTTGCCAGGGACCAACAGTTCGGTTTTAGGTCTTTGTTGTGTTAGTGTGTGTTGTGTTTTGTCTTGTGTTGTGAGTGTGTCGTTCTGTTTTGTGTGTGATGTTATGTGTTGCTGCATTTAGATAGCTTTAGTTGCATATTTTCATTACATCCTTCTTTCCCCCCTTCTTTCCCATGTCTACCTATTTTGGCTATGTGAGTAATTCTCATTCTGCTTGTGTCTATGATTCTCCTCCTGCTTGTTACTCTGATATTGCTTGTCATATATACTCTGCTGATTTCTATGTTGAGAATAGAACGATTCCTCCTCCATCTCATGAGAGTGCTCCTAGGGAGCCATTTCCAATTGATAAGAAGAATATTCGTTGTGTTTTCAACACTGGACTGATAGATTTGCTGCCTAGGTTTCATGGTTTTGCAGGTGAATGCCCATATAGACATTTGAAGGAGTTCTGCCCCATATGCTCTTCAATGAAACCTCTAGATGTCTCGGATGAGGACATGTTCTTAAGGGCATTTGAATACTCATTAGATGGAGCGGCAAGGTATTGGCGGTTTTGTCTTCCTCGTGGATCCATCACCAATTGGGAAGATCTTAAGCAACTGTTTTTGGAAAGATTTCGCCCTTCACAACATCAATATCAAGAACCACCATTCCAGAATGCTTGTATGCCTCCCCCTGTCCAGGAACCACAACAGTTGCAGTTTCATGAGCCTGCACAAGCAACTCCTCATCTTTCCACTACTTCTGAGCCTACATTGAAGGAGTTACTAGAGCAGATGACTATTTTGAACATTCAGTTCCAGCAAGTGAACATGGAGTTTCAGCAGGAGACCAGAGCTTCCTTTCAGAGTTTGACTGATCAGATGGGGCAGATGGCTACTAAACTCATCGAGGAACAGTCTCAAATTTCAGAGGAATCATCATCTAGACTGTTCAGCTTCCAGATGATGTTGGTGCCATCCACATAGGAGATGGGGAGCAGAGTCACGAGCTTAGTGTTGTGCCACCTACTTTCCCACACTCCTATGTCCCCAGTGTTGCACATGAGGAGATTGATGAGGAATATGAGGACCAGGCAGATATGAGCACTACCTTCGAGATAGGTGGACCACTTTCATCTTCCACCACTTTAGCCACATCCAGGGAAGTGGAGGTAAGCATACCTATGATTGATTCTGTTGTTGATGATGATGCTAGTGATAGGTATATTGATGATTATGATGTTGATGAGCATGCTTTTCATTTCCACTCTTTGCATGATGAGAAAGAACTTTTTCCATCTTCTATGAACACTTCTTCTCCATGCACTGAACATGAATCTGAGTCTATGATTGATATTGTTTCTATTTCTGAACTTGATTCATGTTCTGAGAGTTTATCTGATGTTCAGCATGTTACACTAGGATTGGGTGTCATACCTCTGCATGTTATTTTTGTAGAACCACATTGCACTAACCATGTTGCAGGAGGTACACATGAGTTTGACCAACAAGCACCCACAGTGGAAAACAAAGGTGCAAGCATACACAAGAGCTTTAACATTAATAGGCACCAGCTGAACCTGCTCATCAACAATCATTGCTTCTTGGATCCAGCTATGGAGGACATCTCCCTGCTTGATCAAACCTGGAGGATGAAGTAGTTCTTCCTCAAGACTTCCTTGCTGAATCCAGTGGTGGAAGACCTCTCCCTGGAAGTCCAAATTTGGCAACTGCCACCATGATCAGGGGAGTTTTCTTCTTTCCCTTCTCCCCCTTTTCCCACTTGAATTGCACTTGTCCTTGATCTGTTGACTATTATGATACTGATCTTATGCTTGTGACACATTGAGGACACTGTGTAGTTTAAGTGTGGTCTATTGGGGGAGACTATGATTTTTCGTTGTTAGTTTATGTTTTCTGCGTTAAATTTTTTGTTTCCTAGGTAGCTTTGATTTTGTCTTGTCTACAATTTTACATGTTTTTCTTGATTTCTGGACTTTGTTTAGGTTGTAGGTGTGTCCTTCACTTCATTGATACTCTGATTTGTTTGAAATCCTTACTTTTCTTTGATTGGAAGATGATCATGATGTTTGAGAGGTTGAATTGATTGTGACAGAAATACCCTGTGTGAGATTTGAGCCACTTGATATTCTTTCTTATGTATGATATGTCTCTTGATTGCTTGCACATATGCCTTGGCTTGACTCTTGTTGATGATTCTCGATTGATATGCATGTTTGGAAATGATAAAGGCAGTTTTGTTATTGAGCCTCTTTAGCCAAATGAGCCTACCCTGTTGTGATCCATTGATGACCCCTTTTGAGCCTATGCTTTCCCCATTTCTTTGTTTTGAAGCTCATAGACTAGCCCTAACTGAAAAACCATGTTTACCTTAAGCTTAGGGAATTTTGGAGCTTTGGAATTGTTTTGGGAATAAGTGTGATCTCTTGGGAGATTCAGAGAATTGGCTAGTTGGTTCCTCTTCTTGTTTTGTTTTGTAAATATGTTGTGTATCTTGCCTATTAGAGTTGTGTTATGAAAAGAGAGAAAAGAAAAGAGACAAGATAAAAAAAAATAAAAATACAGTAAAAAATGAAAAAAAAATTGTGAATAAAGGAGTCAGGAAGAGGATGGAATTAGAGGTTTGGGTGTGATTTGATTGTGTTTCACTTGTTCCCCATTGCTCCTCTATTCCTTTTGGTTTGTAGCTTCCTATCCATATTTATCCTCCCTTGTCCTTGGCCCCATTGCATCCATAAAAGACCTTTTGATTGGAACATGCATATGTTTTGAGTGTTGATATTAGAGGCTTGCCAAGTCTGTTTGTGTTTGCTTTCTTGAGTGCATTGAGTTGACATTGTTTACCTTAGACACTTGAGAGAAACACTGATAGTGCATATGTGAGGTTCTGTTACTTTTGATTCACCTCTTGAGTTGATTGATCATTTTGCCATGTCTTGAATTGTTTGGATGACTTCATGAGTATCGACTTTCTCTGATTCTGTGATTGGATACTGTCCACTTCCTTTCATCGTTCAGATTTCTTGAGGACTGTAATTCTGTTTGTTTGTTTCCTTGAGAGTCTTTGCTTTCTATATGCTGAGTCTGTGTCAATTCCCTGATGTCCATTGAACTGTTCCCTGTTTTGCGTCTTGATTTTGCCCAAGAGTGCAAAAGACTAAGTGTGGTCTATTTTGATGAGTCAATATTTTATTGATTTCACTTAGTTTATTGTACCGAAATTAATCAGGGAATTGTGTTTAATTGTCCGGTATTTTCCCGTTTTTCCTAATTATGCTTAATTTGACCGGAAATTCTAATTTTAATTAATTTGAATTTTATGAGCTAATTATTTGCTTTATTATTTTCAAGGAAAATTTTGGACAAACAATTTTGCACATATTGAGAGCTGTCACATAATTTAAGACTCTCCACAAAAGAAGTGTGCACAAGAAAGAGGACACCATAGTAATTTTACTCTTTGGGCTTATGAGAAGATGGTGCAACATATTAATAATTGGGGGTGCACACAGTGATGGCCTGGTAAAAAAAAGTTAGGAAGCGCTGATTCACGTGTGCACACGGATTTCATATTCCTTTTGAGAGATCCACAATGTTTCTGTTTTTGGAGAAATGGAATTGTCACATCCGGCTTGGCAACAACACACCACATCACAAGATATTATTCATTTTTGAAGGCACAGGATATTCACTTTAGGAGCCTTTTTTCCAGTGGGGCCCATGATGGAAAATTGACTGCATCTCCAGTTGAAGAAAATGGTGATTTAAAGAGGTGGCAGCATCACGGCCCAGGAGCTTAAAATCCTCCAAAGCCCAACTGTCACACGTTCAGCTCTCACTAAGGAAGCATCATGGGCTTGCATGTGAATAGAGAAGCAGCAATTGGTCCAACCAGCAACTACGGAAATGGTCCTGCACATGCATTTGGCTGCAGGAAGTCAAGCTAACTCACGGACCATTGCATCCAAGCTACAACAGGAGTTCCAGCTTCATCCACAGCCCATGTACAACACGTCCAGTTTCACGGGCCACCAGCAAAGCATTTTATGCATGGTCCAAGCATTCAGCAGCCAAGTGAAGCTAGCCCAACACGTTGAGCATTCAGAGGCAGCCACATCTTCACTGTCCAGTAACCTAGCATTTGAAGCAAAAGCAAAACATTGCTTCATTTATTGGAGAAAGCTGAAGCGGTCCAGCAACCACCAAAAAAATAAAAAGGGCAGCAGCATGCAAGTTGGAGGTGCAACCCAGCAGCAGAAAGAAGGTCCATGCTGCTGCATCTAAGAAGGCAACGATGGGTACACATGGAAGATGATCTAGCAGCTTCATTCTACCAAACTTTATTCCACAAAGTCCAGCAGCTACTTGAGGAGCACTCCATGCTACAACACACAGCAGCTTCTATCTCGCTTCAAACGGACCAGCAACGTCCATGAAGAGGTCCTGCAACAATGCAGCTTAGGAGGCCCATCCCGTGATTGATCCACCAACACGTAGCAATGCTAATGAAGCCACCCACCTCCCTGCTTCACAGCAACACCTCTCGGCCCACATTAAATATCACAGACCAAACTGCTTCAATTAACACCATAACCTTGCCTAACTTCCATCATGTAGGAGAATCCAGATTTGAATGAGCATTCTCGGCCTGCAACGTCCAACTTCAATTTGAAAGAACTGCTCATCCAAGCATCAACATCTTCAAACGGCAGCAAGCCCACCAGCAGCTGCAGCATCCAGAAAAAAGGCAAGGTGTGGCAGCAATCAACTCACGTCGCAGCAACTCCCACACTTGAAGATGCATCCAACTTTGGCCCACGGTCCAACAACTGCCTCCTCCTTCACGGTTTGGAAAGCAACCTCTACACACGGCCCAATATCTTCATACACGGTCCAGCAGGTGCATGCTTAGAGAGACAGCTCATAGCCCATGGAGGAATCAACACGCATTCAACAGCTTGTGTAGCAATGCGCTAGTGAAGGCTTCCACATAGACACTTTCTTTGGGTTGGAGATGAAGCGGTCCATGGAAAAAAAAAGATAGGGCACACTACATGAAAGGAAAATAAAACACGCTGGGGTGTTACATTGAAGGAAGAAG
>NC_028352.1:19797292-19798526 GCF_000741045.1 Vigna radiata var. radiata | reverse complement strand
GAAGAGTGATTTAAATGGAGAAGGTGTTGAAGTCACAACTGCTACGTTACTTTTCTTGGGAGAGCACGATGATTGATTTGTTTCCTTTCCATATTTTGGTGATTTAATTTGGGTGCATATTTTGGCTGAATTCATTTAGTTTTGGTTGCTTAGTTTTTAGCTTAATGTGTTTAATGCTTGCATTGAGAATCTTAAATATTAATTACTTGGAATTGAATTTAGCTTTACTCATTTTAGCTCTTTAGTTTATTTGTTGCATTTTCAATTTGTTACTGTTCACACACATTGACATTGATTCAGTTGAATTTAATTTTTAGTTTTAATTTTGTCAGTTGCATTCACAAACAAAACGTTTTCACCAAACCCCCCCACTTCGTGTGTGACCTAATTCTCGAACCGCAAAATTGGTCCTTGAGAGACGACCTAGGAGTCACTTCCTAGTCTATACTGCATTCCTAATATGCAATTAATTTGTATGGGCTGCGACAGCCCATCACTAACTAATTTGCATGATGGTTCTATTTGATGATTATTTGATGTGGATGAGAATTGAGTTGTAATGCATGTTGATATCCAGGAAATAGATGGGTGATGAATTTATGATTGTGGTCATGATGCTAGGCATGATGTATGAATGAATTTTGTGTGGGGAAGCATGTGTGTGAGATTTTGAGCTCCAGAGTTTTTATTGTTGCATGTATTGTTCACAGGAAAACATGGATGATATTGCTTTAATCTTGATGATTGATTGAATTGCATATGAATGTCATATGATCAAGGCCATTTTTGAAAACCCTTCTCTAGCCAAATTTTCACCCAAAGTGTTTGAAATATTATACCCTTGTTAAACCTTAGCCTTAAACAGTTTGTGAACCCTTGTTTTGAAATTCTTTACCTTGAGTTGGGATGAGCTTTATTGTATGAAATGAAAAGGTTCAAGTTTGGGGTTGTACGGGGGAAAATTGAAAAAACAAGTGAAAAGCATTGAGCTCAAATATTGTGAAAAGAAAAATTCATGAGAAAAAGAAAAGAAAAGAAAAAAAGCATGAAGAAGAGCTCAATGCAAAAGAAAAAAGAAAAGGGAAAAGTTGGGAATGAGAAATTTTGGTGAGAGAGTTGTGCTTAATTGTTGAATATTTTGATAGTTCTCTTGACTCAAGATTTTGCATTCTAGAAAAACCAATTTTTCTTGTTAGCCCAACCTCATTACAAGCCTTGAAAAGTCCTTTTGATG
>NC_028352.1:19795571-19796880 GCF_000741045.1 Vigna radiata var. radiata | reverse complement strand
GTACATTTTTGCTTAGTGGATTGATCATTCATAGTGTATAACATCTATTGTGCAATCTCTGGGTTGAAAGCATGCATGCATCTTATTTTGGATTTCACTGAGGATATTGAATTGAGTGGTTTTGTCATGGGATTGTTGAGGCATTGGATGAAACAGTATAAAGCCAACTTTTGTTTTGTGTGTTGTTTTGCATGAGGACAAGCAAAATTCTAAGTTTGGGGTGTTGATGAAGGTTGAAAAGCAGTTATTTTCATATGTCAATTTGGACCAAATTACACCCTTTACTACTCGAAATGAGGTTAGAATCAAGCAAAACTCAAAAAATGAGTCTGAAGAGAGTCAAAAGTTGTTTTTAGCGATTTTATTCTTGTTTTGCATTGATTTGAAGCTAATTTGAGAAAAGTAGAGAATGAAGTTGAAGATACAAGTCGTTGACTCAAGAAAAGAGCAGAAAAATAAAGATTTGAAGAGTCGACACACCGCCCAGCGGCACACTTAAATCGTCGAGCGGTCCAGGACGAGGAGAAGGCATGGCGATTGACGCTAGGCGGACTTGAGGGAAACCGCCCGGCGGTGGCGATTGCCGCCGGGCGGTAGGGCGATTTGTGGCAAACCGCCGGGCGGCACACTTAAACCGCCCGACGGTGGCTCGCTGGACTTGGGCCCATTTTCTGACGCACTCCTCACCTATATATAGCCCTATTGCGAATTCAGTATCATTCTTTTGGCAGGGGAGAACGGCCAAACCTAATTTTGCTCTCTGGAGAGGATCTCTTGGATGCTTAGGCTCCTTTTCATCTTTTCTAGGGTTTGCTTTTCCATTCTTCTTCCATTTTTCATCTAGTTTCACCATGTCTATGGTGAACTAAACCCTATTGTTGTTGGGGGAAACAATGTAATCTTTTGATACTCTCTCTTATTGAAACTATTGATTATTTATATGGTCTCCATATGTTTGATTGATTATTGGTGGGTTATCATCTGTGCTTAAGGCCTTTATCGTTTAACTCATTCGATATATTGATGTTTGTCTTTATTGATATGGGGACGTACAATAATGACATGAACTGGTGAGTAATCTCTTGATTTTGAAATACCACCTAGGGATAGGGGTAGGACGATCAATTGTGCTAACTTTTGTTTATAATGCGGTATTAATTACTAGGGGAGGCTGGGGATAGCAAGCCAGTAGTTAATATTAGGCCCTTTTCGCCGAGGGATCGGGTTAAGGGGAGGCTAAGAAAGTCGCATAACAATTAATCAAACTAATATTCAAGGGTAGTATGTAAGAGAGAGTGGAATAAATGAA
>NC_028352.1:19790995-19794566 GCF_000741045.1 Vigna radiata var. radiata | reverse complement strand
TCTTCACATGCAAATGTCATCACAAGGACTTTTTCCAAGGCTTGTATTGTGGTTGGGCTATCAAGAAAATTGGTTTTTCTGGAATACAAAATCCTTGAGTTAAGAGAGTTTAAATCATCATTTAAAGTTCAAGCACACTCTCTTTTTAACCAATCTCACTTATTCCCAACTTTTTCCCTTTTCCATTTTACATTGAGTTCACTTTACATATTTTTCTCTTTTCTTCTTTTCTTTTCTTTCTCACGCATTTTTTCATTCTTTGGAACTCAATGCTTTTCTTTTCTTTTTGCCTTTCACTTTCCCCATTCCACCCCAAACTTGAACCTTTTCAACACATATAATTATTCTCAACCCTAACTCAAGGTAAATCAATTCAAACAAGGGTTTTCATACTATTTAAGGTCAAGGTTCAAAAAGGGTATATCATTTAAAATTCTTTGGGTGAAAATTTGGCTAAGTAAGGGCTTTCCGAGCATGACCTTGATCATATGATATACACATGCAATTCAATCAATTATCAAGATTAAGTCAATACCATTCATGATTCCCTGTAAACAGTGCACACAACAATCAAACTCTAAAGCTCAATACCTCACATAATCATGCTTTCTCACTTCTCACATGAATCCTGCTTAGCATCAAAATCACAATCATGAATCACTTACTCATCTGTTCACATAGCTAGTGAACCGTCAACCTGGATATCAACATTCACACATTCTCAATCATCATCCATAGTCAATCATCAATAGTAAACAACTCATCATGCAATAAAATTGAACCATTATCCAAATATGTGTACAAACCAAGTATAGACTCAAACATAAATGTCACCTACACTACTAATTCAAAGTACAAAGAAAAAGGAAAAGAAAAATCCCTGTCCAAATGCTGGCATTCATCAGTAGATGCCATCAGCACAAATCCTCATCTGAGTCATCCTCCTCCTCCTCCTAGGAATCCTCAAAGTCTTAATCCTCCTGGTCATTGTCCTGTCCTCCTGAAGTCCCAACTGCTCCGGACCCACTACCATGTGCATGTCCCTGAGGCCAAGCCATCACACTACGGGACTCGTCCATAGTCCACCTGTGCACCGGTGGTTGGTCATAAAGTCCTATGATCATCTCAGCAGTGGCCACCTGCCCTCTGCAAAGGGACTCCATCCTCGCCTCCATCATAGACATGTACATGTCTCCCACCTAGAAGGGCTCAGGCTGCTGTGTCGGTGCATCCGCAGGCTCATCCTCCTACTGTGCTGCCGCCCTCCTAGGACGTCTCCTAGGGACTGCTCCGGCTAGCTCGATACCTCTACAATACTGATGAAAATAGGAGGCATCAATAGCTCTCCTCAGCCTCTCAAAGGGTGGAACTGAAGTATCCACTCCTGCTTACTGGCACAAATATGTGATTAGGGACGGATGTCCCAGTGGCGTCCTACTGCTCACAGTGTTGGCGCAGCTCAAAACCTCACTGGTAATGATCTTACCAACATTCATGTCCATCTGCCTCAACATATAGTAAATAACCAGGATCTAATGTAAAGTGATGTCGGAAACATGAGAGCATGACTGAATGTTGGCATGAGTAAATGCCATCCAGTATTTAGCTAGGGTAGTTAAATCTGCCTTAAGGATGTTCACAAGTGCTTTGTTAGGGTTTCTCTGAAAGTGCCTCCTAGGGATACACATCACTCGCTCAATGTCCTCATAATCCCTGGCCTCCCCTAGTATAGCAGCATACCTGCACTACTCTCCTAGCCACTCAGTCCCTAGAAAAGCGTTGATGGTGTCAAGATCATAGTTGATCAGGTGCCCACGTACATAGCTCATGTACCTCCCTACGGAAACTCCTCTTCTCCACAAGGCGTTAGCATAGAACTCCTTCACCAACTCAATACTGGCTAGTGCTGGATAAGTCGTCAGTCTCTGCCATCCTCGCCTTTCAATCTCCAAACCAAACTCTGGAGCCAAGTCAGGGATGTACATGGCTTTTCTCTCCATCAACAATCGCCTTTCCTAGACTATAGCAAAATGTTATTCATGCTTCCTTGAAAGGAACTTTGAAGAGTAATATCTCCTAGGTCTCTCTTGTTCATTCCTTTTGTTGCCCATTGTCTTAACTCTTCTTGAGGTAGACATTCCTGCATAAATCAAATTCATCCAACAAAATTCATAGAAAAATCATTAGAGGTTAATGGATCATCAGATCATACAATTCCTTGAGGAAAAATAGGGCTCCCCAACACACAAACATCAAAAATTTCAACATTTAGGCAAAACAGTTGCAGACTGCTCAGCGTCCATGAAGACCGCCCAGGCGGTTTGCCTCAAGCCACACCACCGCTCAGCACCAAAACAGACCGCTCAACGGTGGCGGCTAGGTTTTTTTTTTTCAAAATCCTTTCCTAAATGATCCTAATCTCCACTCTTTTGCTAATTTCATCAATCCAGACCACAATCATGCAATTCAATCGGTTCAAACAGTTCCTATTCTATCAATTCATGCATAGAAATCAAAAGCCCTAATTTATCATGTTCCTAAGCATGTTCATCAAAAAATCCCCAAATTAGAAACCCTAAACATGAGTTTGCATACTTACTTGAGTGAACATTGTGAATGCTTGCAGAAAAATTACTTAATTTATGATGGATGTCCTCTCCAATGCATGTCTCTCAACCAAAAACCCCAAAACTTATCAAAGCAATGGTAGAAAATTGAATTTTTGGTGAGTGGGTGAAGAGAAAGTGAGGAAACCTCTCTAAAAAGCTCTTGAAAGTAAAAGGAGAGTGTTAGGGCTTAGGGAGACCACTCAGGCGAAATGCAAAGAAGGGTTTCAAAGTGAAAAATTTGAAAAACCGCTCAGCTTTTAATCAAAATTGAGACCCTTAGCACCGCAACCGCTCAACGGTAAAATGGACCGCTCAGCGGTCTATGTAAGACCCGTATAAATAAAATGATTTCTTGCCTTAAGAAATTTAATTTTGGTGGTATTAAATAATAAACTTTTGATGTGAAACGTTGTTGATAAATATTTAAGGAAGGGAAGAAAATTAAATTAATAATGGTTTTATATAAATTTTCGAAAAAGCTTGGAAACGTATTTAAATATAATTGTTCGCGATATTATATTAGTGAATGGAGCTTGGTCTAGTGGTTGTTGTGTGTGCATGGGAGGGATGTGTGCTTGGTCTTAAGTTCTAACCCTCCTAAGACCAAAAAGGCTGGGTGAGCACTTTCACGTTAAAATTGGTGTAATTTTGGGGTTTATTTAATTTTAGAACCATGAACGTGTTCCAAGGAGGAGTTTTGTTTCTCATTTTTCCTTCTCCTTCCAAGTTACGTTTCAATGCATGTCATGGGTCTTATATTATTCCTCTTCATTTTTTCATGGGGTGGGCCACAAGAATTCTAGACTTAGGATGCTTGTAAGTGACCTTGGAGTTTCTTGGAGAGGTTAAACATTGCATTAAAAATGGTAGGCTCCATAAATGGGTATTATAGAGGCACTTAAACACACTTTAAACCTACCATTTACACACATTAAAGAGAGGTTTTATAGGTGTTAATGTGG
>NC_028352.1:19786146-19789550 GCF_000741045.1 Vigna radiata var. radiata | reverse complement strand
AGAAAGGGGGAATGAATGTGGAGTTTGGGGTTGAAAAGTTGAATAAAATGGAAGAGGTGTTGGTTTACGTGAAAAGAAGAGATGAGAGTGAGAGATGAGTGTTTGAAAAGTCAAAAGTGGAAGAAAGAGTGGAAGTTGTGTGTGTGTGAAATTGACGAAAAAAAAAGGATGGAAGAAGGAGAGAGAAGGTTGAAATGAAATAAAAGAGTAAGTGTTGAAATTGTGGTGGGGCCGTGAACTTTGTTTTAAGAGAGAAGTTTGACATTGTGAAATATGGGGTGTGTGACTGTTACGTGAATGGTAATTGAATGGGAGAGAGATTGGCCTTTTAGTCTTAGAAAGAGAAGAAAAGTTGATCTAGAAAAGTGATTGGGGTCCACGGTAATTTTGGTGTGAAAGGTGGGTGAGGTGAATTTTGGTTTAATTGAAAAAAATAAAATAAAAAGGGGATGAGAGAAAGGAAGATGAGTTACGTAAAAGTAGAAAAAAATGGAGAGAGAAAGAGAGTTTTGTGAGAAAAGAGTAATTCAAGTGGGGTCCACTTGATTGGTAAATTTAAGAGAGGGGGTGTATTTAAGATAAAAAGGGGTACATTAAAAAGTGTTTTATTTTGTGTTATGAATTAGTAAAATCGGGGGTGCACTAGAAATATTGGTTCTAGTGGAATGAGAGGGTGAGATTAATAATTTAACGGGGGTACGCAAGTAGGAAAATAATTAAATTACTTTTATTGTGAAAAATTGATTGATTTAATTATTTGAGTATTTTAATTAATTGTTGGTCAATGAATTTGGTTGACTTTGAATATGCGGGTGATATGTGTATGGTTGTGATGGTGAAGTTGTGAGAGCAAGTGTTCTGTCATTTCCTTAGAATTTTTGTCGAACCGATGGTATTCGTATTGCGATACGATAGTGTGTTGAGTTATCTGCGGAGACTGAGATTCGAGTGTCACCCTATCCTCATGCGTGGGGATTAGAGAGGGTTGGATGTCTCGCCCAATGACTTCGGCTCGTGTGAGTATAGTGCTCGGTGGGTGCGCCTAACCGAAGTTTTTACTCGTAATTCCTTGAGGAGTCGGGGAGATAGGCCTGAAGTTGCGATGGAAGGTGGCTCGAATCGCCCTGATTTGCGAAACAGGTTTGGTACGACAAAATTCAAGGAAACAACAGAAGCTTGTGTAAATGACTTGAGTTGTGAGTTTAATACTGTGATGTATTGTAATGATTATGACTATGATAGTCTGGGTGGTGATGATTTAAGTTATGAGTTGAATACTGAGATGTGTTGTGATGGGATGACTATTTTAGTCTATGTTATGATGTTGTCTTTGAAATTATATGCTATGTTTTGTGGTTGTGGTTCCACCTACAATGATCGTACTTGTACGGGAGTAGATGGTGTTGTAGATAATGCAAGGCTGGAGTAGCACGATAAGAGATTTGGGAATTTGCTATGGGGAATTTATCATGTTTTAAAGTTATTTCTTGTTTTTGAATAATGGATTTGATATTGTACGGTTGAACTTTATGTTCTAAGACGCTTAAACCATTGAGTTTTATTTCTGCGATGTTAATTTGAAAAAAAAAAATTGGCGTAAAATTTTGGATTCTATTATTTTCTAGTGGCACTCCGTTAGGGGTGTTACATTTTTGGTATCAGAGCGAGGTTTTCGAAAAAATTCTTTCGGGGCTTTTGGGGAGTGAGCTCGACTAATGCGTTTTCATGTTTTTGATGTTTCTTTTGTGGTTATTTTTCTTTGCTTATCTTTTGTGTTATAAATGATAAGGATGTCACGGGCAAGGAATCCTACTCTAATCGATGTTACTGCGGAGCTGGCGCAGGCAATGACACAAATTGCTCAGGTTTTGCAAGCGCAACAGGCACAACAAGCACAATAGGCTGAGCAAGCACCCAGGCCGAGAGTGGGTATGAACGACTTTTTGTGTCACAATCCTGCGAAGTTCAATGGCAAGGCAACTCCAGATGAAGCGGATGACTGGATTTGCAACCTTGAGAAGATCTTTGAAGCGATCGAGTGCACTGAGGGGCAGAAGTTAGTGTTTGCTACATATATGTTGGCGAGGGAAGTTGAGTATTGGTGGCGTGGGGTGCGGAGAGGTATGGATACTCGAGGGGAAGTTGCTACTTGGGAAGATTTCAAAGCTAGATTCTTGGAACGTTACTTTCTAGCTAGCGCTAAGCAGCAGCGAAAGTCGCAGTTTCTGGCTCTTCAGCAAGGAAGTATGTTCGTGCAAGACTACAAAGAGAGATTCAAGTATCTGGCTCGTTTCTATACTCAGAATATGAGTGAGGATTGGAAGTGTATGAGGTTCGAGCAAGGATTGCGCCACCATCTTTTGAAGGCACTTGTTCACCTGAAGATTAATGAATTTCCAGAGTTGGATGAGTCTGGGCGTGCCATGAGGAACCAGAAGGGCAACTTTTCCAAGGGCAAGCGGCACAAGAAACCGTACGAGAGGCCACAGCAGTCTAGGCCAGGTTTGTTGAAGTGCTTTGAGTGCGGCGAAAATCACATCCGAAGAAATTGTCCAAAGCTGAGTAACGTCAGGAAGGAGGTGAGAACGTGTTTCACATGTAACAAGCCTGGGCATATCTCTCTTTATTGCCCTGAGAAGAAGTCATTTGGTGGAACGCCTCAGAAGTCAACTAATGGTGGAAAGCCGCAGGCTGCGGGCAGAGTGTTTGCCATGTCGGGAGCAGAAGCCGAGAAGTCAGGTAACCTGATACTTGATACTTGTTCTTTGTTTGGCAGAAATGTGCATGTCCTGTTTGATTCGGGTGCGACGCACTCGTTTATATCATTGTTTTGTGTGGAGAATCTTGGACTCTCTATGTTTGACTTGGGGTGCGAGCTTGTTGCCTCTACTTCAACGTCCGGACAAGTTTCAACCAGTTCAGTCTGCGTTGGGTGTCCGATCGAGGTGGCAGGTCACAAGTCCAGAGTCAACTTGGTGTGCTTAACACTTGAAGGTCTGGACGTGATCTTGGGGATGGATTGGTTAGCTGATAACCATGTGATGATTAACTGCGGATGTCAGAGGGTAGTCTTCCAGAAACCAGAAGGCATTGAAATGTCAACATCAAAGGAAGTGGTACGAGATCTCAAGGGTAGGGCTGTTTGCTTTATGTTGATAGTGAAAGAACAGAAGAAGAGCATAGATGAGCTGATAAATGGAATACCTGTGGTCGAGGAATATGTTGATGTTTTTCCTGAGGAGGTACCAGGTTTACCGCCGAGTCGTGAAGTGGAATTTGCAATAGATTTGATGCCAGGTGCAGGGCCAATATCAGTAGCTCCGTATCGTATGGCTCCAGCGGAGTTAGCAGAATTGAAGAAGCAGATTGAAGATTTGTTAGAGAAGAAATTCATTAGACCAAGT
>NC_028352.1:19780804-19784921 GCF_000741045.1 Vigna radiata var. radiata | reverse complement strand
ACGACTTTGAGTTGCTTTATCATCCGGGGAAGGCGAATGTCGTGGCGGATGCTTTAAGTAGAAAGCGGGTTCAGATGTCAGCTCTGATGATCAAAGAGTTAGAGTTGATAGAGAAGTTGAGGGACATGAATCTCGGTGTTCAGTTGGGTAAGGATCACATGTGGTGTAGTCATCTGACAATTAGAAGTAGTTTCTTGGAGCAAGTGAAGTCAGAACAAGAAACTGATCTGGAGCTACAACGAATCGTGGGGTTGTTAGGAACTGATCAAGCCAAAGACTTTGCTTTGTGCCAGAATGGTATTCTTCGCTTTCGAGGAAGAGTGTGCATGCCGGCAACAACAGAGCTTTGAAGGTTGATATTGGAGGAAGGGCATAAAAGTAGTCTCAGTATTCATCCGGGAATGACTAAGATGTATAAGGACCTAAAGGAGTCATTCTGGTGGAGTGGAATGAAGAAAGATGTTGCAGAATTCGTAGCTTCATGTTTGGTATGTCAGAAGGCGAAGATTGAACATCAAAGACCGGGTGGCATGTTGCAGCAACTTGATATTCCTCAGTGGAAGTGGGACAACATCTCGATGGACTTTGTAACTCACTTACCTAGATCATCGAGGGGTCACGACTCCATATGGGTGATAGTTGATCGGTTGACGAAAAGTGCCCACTTTTTTATCCATCAATCAAAAGATGTCAATGGAGAAGTTAGCAGAGTTATACATACGAGAAATTGTAAGATTGCATGGTGTACCAGATAACATTGTATCAGATCGAGATCCAAGGTTTACCTCGAGGTTCTGGCAGATGTTGCAAGATGCTTTGGGTTTGCGATTGAGGATGAGTTCAGCATATCACGATTGAGGATTCTATTATTTTCTAGTGGCACTCCATTAGGGGTGTTACAGTCTATGCCTAATTTCAATTCTTCTTTTGTTTGCTTTCTTTTGAGTAATCTTTCCTTCTAGCACTCAAATACCCTAAAACTACAAATGTTTATACAAAGTGGGATTTAGATAAAATCAATTCATACCATCCCGGTTGGGATCTTCATCAACCCAACTCATCAGTTGCTTTCTATCCACTTTCTTTATGGCTCTATTGAATGGTTTCCTAATTTCCAACTTGCCATCTTCCCGAATCTTAATAACAAGTCACTTCTTGTTCTTGAATCTCACTTGTGCTCCTATTGGAAATGGTGTATATTCAGTGTGGATAGTGCCTCCTTTGTCAACCTCTTCATCTTTAGGTACCTGCAAAACATTACAACTATTAGAATTGGTACCTGTTGTGTTATCCTCTCGTGCAGCTTCTCTTCTTGACTTTTTTTGTCTAGCTCTTTTTTTAATTCTAGTACTTATCTCTTTAGAGCCAGTATAAAAGAGTACATTTTCTTTATATCACATCATGATCCTTGCATCATGGACACTAATAGACATCTTGGATGTTGCCATGAAAGGTCTTCCAAGAATTACTGCAATTCTTTCCTCATCTTCCATGCTCATGATGATAAAATCAGCTAAGAATTCTAGCTGCACCACCCGAACAACCATATTTTCCACCATGCCAAATGGTGTTTTAACTGAACCATCCTCCATTGTCACTGTGAGATTAGATGGCTTTAACGTTAGCCCTCCAATTTTCTTAAACAAACGCATGGGCATAATGTTAATGCTAGATCCAGAATCTATCATTGCTTCTCCTATATCAACATCATTAATCATACATGCCAAATTCAAGCACCCTGGATCTTTTACTTTAAGCGGGTAATTCTTCGGATGTTGAATCTCAAATTCCTGCTTATCATCATCCTCATCTAAATTTATCATATCTCCAAGATAAAATTTCATTCTTGCAGGAATCTGTTTAACAATTGAAGGCATAATAGTCATTTGATTATAAATTTCTCTTTTGTGCTTATTATGACTATCTCTTGCTTCCTCTTCTTCTTCCCCTCCACTGTTGCTACTACTCTCAATGGCTTCCTCTTCCTCCTTTTGATCACTGCTTCCAATCTGTACAACTTCCCTGTCAGCCCTTCCTCCATCACTTATCACCATGCTTTGCATTCTTCCTTAGGATTACCATCAGTTTTAGCCCTAAACTGGTTCTTTTCAGTGGTTTCTACTCTTTTTGACAGTTGTCCAATTTGCATCTCTAATGACCTAACAGTAGCTTGATCACTAGCTCGATTGGACTCATAGACTTTCATGAATTTATCAAAATTTCACTCATATCTTTGACAAACTCTATTAAATGTGAAACCTGCTGCCACATAGTTAAAGGTTCTTGCTGCCTGAAGCCTCCTTGTTGCCCTGATGGGTTATTCTGTTGTTGGCCAATACTTGGATGATTCTTCCAACCTTGGCTAAGATTGCCTTGGTTGAAATTCCCTTGTCTGTACCGGTATTGGTTCCCCACATAGTTAGCTTCCAACTGCATCTCCTCAGATATAGCACATTGACCATTAATATGGTGACCACCACAAAGATCACATAACTGTTGTGCTTGAGAGACATTACGAAACTCCTTTGGAAGTTGTGAAAGGATCTTTGTCAATGCATCTAGCTTTTGGGTCAAAAGATGATTTTGAGCTAGCATTGCATCATTTGCAGGTAAGTGCAAGACTCCTCTCTGTTGTGTCGGTGCGCCCCTTTCACTATATGCTTCTTGTCCATTAACTGCCATACTCTCTATCAAGTCATAGGCTTCGTCCTCAGTCTTTTGTTTGATATCATCTCCAGCTGAGGCGTCCAACATCATCTTAGACTGCATATTCAGTCCACCAAGGTAGGCAAGAACAATGGTTGTTTTGTCAAATCCGTGAACTGGTGTTTTCCTGAGTAATCCTTTGAATCGCTCCCATGCTTGACTTAGAGTTTCTTCCATGCCTTGTTTAAATGATGAGATCTCCAGCTTTCCTTGGGTAACTTTGGACTGTGGAAAATATTTGTTGAAAAACTTTGTAGCCACAGCTTCCTATGTTGTAAATGTCCCTTCAGGAAAAGGGTTGATCCATGTCTTAGCATTGCCCTCCAATGAGAAAGGAAACAAGCTAAACCTCACTCTATCATCTGATACACCTGCCATCTTCATTGTGTTACATATTTCACTGAACACTGTGAAATGGTCATAGGGATTCTCATTTGACAGGCCATGAAACGGTTTGCTTTGCACCAAGTGTATAAGTGTTGGATTCGTCACTATGTTGGTCGTTTGATCTGTAGGCATGACTATGCTGTTAAAATGGAAAGGGCCAACCGCATTTGATTGGTCTGCAAGAGTGCGTCTTGGAGCAGTTCTTTCAGCCATCTCCTCTGTTCTTCTATATGGTGAAGGTGATAGTAATCTTTCAGGGGAAGGAAACAAATCCCTAGATGGGCGTCTGACTTTCCTTCTCCCCTTTGCCTTGCTTAAGCCTTCAAGAAGAGGTTGCGTATTTTTCTTGCTCCTAGTATGTCTGGGCTCCTCCTGCATGCACGAGAAACACAAACCCCAGTAGCACTTTTTTATATTTTAAAAATAAAAAATAAAAAGATAAAAAGATATATACAATCAAGTCAAACTTAATCAGTTTACACTACTAGATAAGTTAAACCACGAGTTCCCCGGCAACGGCGCCAAAAACTTGTTAAGTCCCTAGCAAGTGTACCAGATCGTTATCAAGTAATATAAACGGGTAAGTCCGAGTATCGTTTCCCCAAAGGACTCTTACGCCTTAACTTTCATGTAAACAAATCTTGTAAGACTTGAGAGAAGAATAAATTTGGTGGTTATATGCAAAGAACAAAAATAAACATGCAATGCAGTTGATTCAATTAGTTTTGAGAAACTATGGATTAATGGTGTTGTTGGAGTTTACAATTTCACCTTATCCACTCTCATTACTCTTCTTATTTACTTCACTTATTTATCTAATTGTCATGCCAACTTTCTAGTTTACCCTTAACCCAATCCCTTGGTGAAAAGTGCCTATTATTAATTACCGGCTTGCTATCCCTAGCCTCCCCTAGTAACCAATAATGCAATGCGATCGGAAGCAACTACAATTGACCGTCCTACCCCTATCCCTATCGTGACAAATTGGCAAGTGTAGCAAATCGTACAAGTAATATAAATGGTA
>NC_028352.1:19776038-19780024 GCF_000741045.1 Vigna radiata var. radiata | reverse complement strand
ATCCAAGAGGTCCTCTCTGGAGAGCAAAATTAGGTCTGGTCGTTCTCCCCTGTCAAAAGAATTATTCTGAATTCGCAATAGGGGTATATATAGGTGAGGAGGGCGTGAGAAAATGGGCCCAAGTCCAACGAGCCACTGCCGAGCGGTTTAAGTGTGCCGCCCGGCGATTTACCAGAAATCGCCCTACCGCCCGACGGTAATCGCCACCGCCGAGCGTTTTCCCTCAATCGCCGTGCCTTCTTCTCGTCCTGGACCGCCCGACGGTTTAAGTGTGTCGTCGGGCGGTGCGTCGACTCTTCAAATCTTCATTTGTCTACTCTTTTCTTGAGTCAACGACCTGTATCTTCAACTCCATTCTCTACTTTTCTCAAATTAGCTTCAAAACAATGCAAAACAAGCATAAAATCGCTAAAAATAGCTTTTGACTCTCTTTAGACTCATTTATTAAGTTTTGCTTGATTCTATAATGCAGCAACATCATGTGCTTGTTATTAAGCAATGTGTTGTTGATGAGTCGTTATTTCTTGAACTATATTTAGTTTATTGCACTTAAATAAACTAGGGAATTGTGTTTAATTGTCTATTATTTCCCCGTTTTCCGAATTCTACTTAATTTGGTCGGAAATTCGTAATTGTGCTAATTTGGATTTTCGGAGCAGATTAAGTGCATTTCTGGTTGTAAGGAAGTTGTGGAAACATCATCTGGAGCATTAGGATATGGCGTGGCAAATTCAAAGGCTCAACATTTAGTCATTTAGATTCTAATCAAAGTTGTAATTTCGTTTTCTAGAAGTCCTTAATTAGAATTAGGTGTTTTGGACCCTTTTAGGGGCAATTTTGTAAAAAACCCATATGTAGGACATGTGGCTTTTAGCTAGGGTTTCATTAGAAGGTGGTCCCCACCAATTTTATAGTCTTGGACGGTATTTAGAGGGGAGAATGCCGAGACACACTCTTGGGCTCCCATAGCTACACTTCATACTTCATGTTTTTAAACTTTTCTCTCCTATGGTTTCATGGATGAACATGCCTTAAGGGAGCTTGCTTGGTATTTCGATTTTGGGCCATTTGAATGAAGAAAGTTGCAGATTTTCTTTGTCTCTTAACTTAGTCTTGGTTGTCTTAGCTCATTGATGGTGAAAAACCATTCATTTCTACTTCCATTTGCTTGTTCTTGATGCTTGAAGCTTGAGCTTTAAAGCTTCTTTATGCATTTCCATGGTGGATGTTGGGTTTAAGTAACTTTATATTTCTTTTTCCTCTTCTTTTGCTACTGTTTCTCTCGGTTTTCATCTCATTTTAATTGGTTGGATGATAAAAATGGAGTTCTATGTGAGTTTTGGGTTGAAAAGAGCTTAAGTTGATGTGTGGGTGTTGTGGTTTGGACTCTTTCTTCTTGATTTTCGGTTTTGATGTTTGAAACAAGGATGGGACTAGATTTTGGTGTTGTTATTGTGGCTGGAAAGAGATGGAATTGATTGCTTGGTTATCATTTTCGTTTTTGCAAGGGAAATTGAAGAAATGGAAGATTTGGTTAGGTTGAAGTAGCATATGTTTGGGTTTATTGTTCATGACTTGTTTTGAATTGGATTCCTTGAGTTTTATGGTGTAAGTTTCATTAAAATGGAGGAAGAAAACATGAATGGTGTGTTGGTACGGAAAGAAAAACGAAAATGGAGATAGGAAGGAGGAGAGAAGGTGCATTAAGTTTTTACCCGATTTGGACAACTAGGAATGTTTCCACTTTTGAATTTTGTCTTTTCCTTGCTTTTTCCAGTCGTGAATCACCATGAGAATGGAGGATGTTTGAGGTTATTTTCTTTGCTTTTACTTTGCTTACATGACACCTTAGGTGAAGCACCTTAAGTATCTTTCATTTACACTTTGGTTTGAAGCATTTTTTTTGGCAATTCCACTTGTAGTTCACGTAAATTGTGTTTTGGTGTGTGGTTCCATTTTATTTTTCTGCATGGGAAGAGTGAGAGGACGGATTTATGGTGTTTGGAAGGCACATGTTAATTTCCTTGAAAAATGGTGCACATGGGAGAAGAAGTCAACACATTGTGTGGCTTATAGAAGGTGAAATTGAAGTTTGACTTGGGTGCATGGTGACTCACGACCATGTGTTTTTCCTTGGCCAATTGGACTTTTAATTTATTTGTTAATTGCACCTTGGTTCACATAAATTATTAGAAGTTAAATAGGCTTGTTAATTTATCTTGTTTTCACTTAGTTCAATTAGTAGGTTGAGTTGTTTTTGATCCACTTAATTTAGTGTTGCATTTTAATGGCTTTAATTGTGTTTGGATATTTATCTATTGTAGTGTTCAATTTACTTTTTCCGTTCACTATGTTTTCTATTTTGTTTGGTTTCTTTACCTTCTTGCATTTCCATTTTCCTCACTTGGTTTAGAGATAGTTTGGTCTCAATGTAGAATCGTTCAGTCATCTGTAGGACCGTTCGGTCTTCATGCTTTGTCCATTTATTTCAAAGTTTTCAAGTATGTTTGGTTGCTTTTAATTTTCAGTTCTAATTTAATTTAATTTTCCTTGTAAAAACCTTTCACAACCCCACCCCACTTCGTGTTAGACCTAAGACTTGAACCACATTTGATCCTTAAGAGACGACCTAGGGGTCATTCCCTAGCTATACTACATTTCTCATATGCAATCAAATTTGTATGGGCCGCGATGTGTTGTCATTATCAAAAACTAGATTGATATAGAAATTTTGTTGTCAACAATGTCAATAGATGTAACATATACAAGCTCAGTAAATGTGCATTCACTTATCAAAAACAACACATCACATTTTCTATAAGATGTCAATCAATAAGCAACAAAACATGTAACCTATCAACAATCCATGTGTTATTAAAAATGTGTTGTCATCATCAAAAACCAGAGTGAATAAAGCACTGTGAGATTAAGGTTAGCTAAACCAATGCTTCCCTTATCAACAATTTCAACATGGGAAATAAAAAAATTCATTTACAGTGTACACTATGTTAAAAGAACATTAATTTCATGTAACTTTTAATAATTAATAATATTAATTATGATTTTAATTATTTTGGTGTAGAAACGTAATTCTCATTAATTATTATTATTATTATTATTATTTTCTTTCTGAAATTAAAATAATATTTTAAAGAAATTAACTTTCATTCTCTTTAAATTTGACCCACCCACAAATCATTATTGTATTTTACAATATGTAAACATTAGAAGATAAATTTACACTAAACTTATAAAATTAAAATTTTAAAGTTATATGTAAATGATATCTTAAAATATAATGGTAATGGGAGGTTATGGGACGTTTAAAGGAAAGAAGAAGGAAACAAAAGGGCGGGAGGCTGAAGAAGAAAACGTCTAATCACATGTGTTATTTCAAATCTACAATTATTACGTCGAAGCACAGTAGAATTCGATGTATAGTTTTTGTACAGTATGATATCTGGGCCGAGCGGTTACGATATATCTTATTAAAGATATAAAATAATCAAAGGATAATCAAGAATATCTTATTAAAGATATAAAATAATCAAAGGATAATCAAGAATATCTTATTAAAGATATTGATAAGCAGAAGATAAAATAATCAAAGGATAATCAAGAAGATATTTAGCAACTAACCAGATTTTCAGGTAAGTTTGTTTATATTATATTCTGTTTATATTTTATTCTGTTGGGCTTATATCAGTTCAAGGTCTATGAGACAAATTATAAATAAAGAGATAAAGCCGCGTCATCCAGGTTAGTGTCTCGGTCCCCAAAAATATCTACCGGAACATTTTGGCGCCCACCGTGGGGCCGAGCGGCAAACCCAAATGGTTACCACAAGGAATATGGACAACAACAACGACTCTATGAATATGATCAGAGAGTTGCAGGCTCAGTTAGAAGCACAAGCAAAGCGAATGGAAGAACAGGCTCAAACCATACGCCAACAACAAGAAGCACAACAAAAGCAAGCTGAACAA
>NC_028352.1:19771387-19773353 GCF_000741045.1 Vigna radiata var. radiata | reverse complement strand
CCGGTCAAAGATCGAAGTCCACCCAACGGTCAAGGCTGAAGGAGAGCGAGTGGTCAAGACTCAAGGAAAGCAAGCGATCCAGTCCATCCCAGCACCAGAAAGAGATAAAGCCGCGTCATCCAGGTTAGTGTCTCGGTCCCCAAAAATATCTACCGGAACAGTTTTTATTTTTATTCTTCAGAAGTTGAGGAGTTAAACACTCTATATTGTGAAAGACGTTCCAAGATTTCTATTTAAAGATGGTTTCTTCATTATCTTATCAAGAAGAAAAGAGAAGGTTGCCTGGGTTACCAGAAACGCAAACCCATCTGAATGGATAAGTGATGAAGAGACCCGAGGAACGTTTTTATACTAGAGACATCTAAAAATTATAATTCGTCGCAAGTATCTGGACTTGCAATTTTTCAAGAAAGAAGGTTTCCTTTTCCAAGAATGCTGAAGATTTTGATGATGAGTCAATTGATGAAGATTAAGTTATTTTTTTTGTTTATAATTTGTAATCATAGCTATTAAGTCACCTCTGGTTTTATGTACAACTTTCGGTTTTATGTTGAAATAAAATGAAGATTTATTTTAGTAAACGATATGTGAATTGTGAATGTTAGTTGCATTGTATGTGGACCAACGATATGTGAATTGTGAACATTGAATGCAGTTTTGATATTGATAAAAAACTTATCACTGGTGCAAAAGTGCAAATTTCAGTACACTGCTAACTTGAATCGATTAAGGAAGAAGTAAAAAGAAAAGATTTCATGTCTGATTTTAAAGAAAAAAGAGCGCCACATTTTGATATTGGTGGAAGAAAAAAAACGACAAAGCCCTATCGAATACGACGTTCTATTACGCAACCATTAATGCTCTGAACATATTTCAATTCCCTTCACGTCCCAGCATGTAGCCTTCGACGTTCTATGGGAGGGGTGAAAAGAAAAGAGATCCAAAAGTAAGGTACTTTCTGATATTGGCGGAAAAATAAAACATCAAATTCCCACAAAATTCGACGTTCTACTTGTTTAAAAGAAAAAAGTAAAGAATTAAAATGGTAGACACTTTAGCCTTCCCATACTAAGTCTAAGCCCCTTCTACTTCGACGTAAACTTTGCAATTTATCACAAAAAAAAATAAAAAAAAGGTGCCTAATTTTTAGAGGAAACGTCGAATTATTTTGGGCTTCGACGTGGGTTTTAAATATAACGTCAAGTCTGTCTTGTTATGCGACATGGAATATCAATGTAAAAACATAACATAGTCTCACTGTTTGTTCGTGCTTCCATTTCTGCTTGAACTTTCTTCTTTGTGGACGACTGCTTGAACTTTCTTCTTCATCATTTTCTCCAATGACATAAATTTCAAGTATTTTTTTATCTTTAATATCTCATACGTATGATGTATGTGCTCATGCTTGTGTTGTGTTTATCGATTCTGACGTATGATATATGTAAAACAATACAAAGATATTTATGTTTGTTCGTTGTTAGCGAACTTCGTCATCTTCTCCATTGACACCCTTTCAAGTTTGGTTTTTTTTTCCTTCAATATCTGATTCGTATGATATATGTGTTCATGTGTGGGATGTGTTTGTCGATTATGGACGTATGATATATGTATAAAGATAGATATTTATCTTCGTGTACGTATACTATGATAAAAGTATGATAGGTATTTATTTTTTGTTCTCTAGGTAAGTTAGTTTTTTTTTTTTTTTTCATGGGTTCTTTGCTTTTAAAGTATTAGTAGTAGTATTCATCAGTGTCGTATTAGTGAGAAGTATAAACGAGGGGTTTCTGTTGACAAATTGGCAAGTGTACCAAATCGTACAAGTAATATAAATGGTAAGACCAAGTATCGTTTTTCCCAAGAGACTCGTATGGCTTTCTCGTTCGCGTGAATTAAAATAATAAGACTTGAAAAATAAAAGTTAATAAATTGGTTTTGAGACAAAATATATTAACATGCAAAGATA
>NC_028352.1:19766787-19770322 GCF_000741045.1 Vigna radiata var. radiata | reverse complement strand
TCATTCCAAGTAGTAAAGGGTGTAATTTGGTCCAAATTGACATATGAAAATAACTGTTTTTCAACCTTCATCAACACCCCAAACTTAGAAGTTTGCTTGTCCTCAAGCAAAACAAAAACAAAACAATCACACAAAACAAATTTTGGCTTTATACTATTTCATCCAATGCCTTAACAATCCCAAGGTACATGACAAAACTACCCAATTCAATATCCTCAGCGAAATCCAAAATAAGATGCATGCATGCTTTCAACCCAGAGATTACACAATAGCTGTTATATTCTATGAATAATCAATCCACCAAGCAAAAATGTACTCATGAAAGTTAACAAATCATACCAAGCAAGTGTTTCACTCAATCAGTCAAGTGTTTAAGGTGACACTCCAACTTTCAATTACTCACAACTCGCATGAAACAAAATTGCCATTCATCTCAAACAATCAACATCTTTACATGCAAATGCCATCAAAAGAACTTTTCCGAGGCTTGTAATGAGGTTGGGCTAACAAGAAAGAATTGGTTTTTCTAGAATGCAAAATCCTTGAGTTAAGAGAGCTATCAAAATATTCAACATTTAAGCACAACTCTCACCAATGTCTCTCATTCCCAATTTTTCCCTTTTCTTTTTCTTTTGCATTGAGCTCTTGTTCATGCTTTTCTTCTTTTCTTTTCTTTTTCTCATGAATTTTCTCTTTTCTCAACAATTGAACTCAATGCCTTTCACTTTCTTTTCCAATCTTCCCCCGTACAACCCCAAACTTGAACCTTTACATCACATATGAATTAGCTCATCCCAACTCAAGGTAAAGAATTTTAAAACAAGGGATCACATCCTGTTTAAGGCTAAGGTTCAAAAAGGGTATAATATTTCAAACACTTTGGGTGGAAATTTGGCTAGAGAAGGGTTTTCAAAAATGGCCTTGATCATATGACAATTACGTGCAATTCAATTGATCATCAAGATTAAGGCAATATCATCCATGTTTTCCTGTGAATAATGCATGCAACAATAAAAACTCTGGAGCTCAAAATCTCACACACATGCTTTCTCACACAAAATTCATTCATACACCATACCCAGCATCATGACCACAATCATAAATTCATCACCCATCTATTTCCTGAATATTATCATGCATTACACTCACTTCTCTTTCACATTAAATAATCATCAAGTAGATTCATCAAGCACATCAGGTTGTCCAACATTTTCAGAGCAAGTAGTAAAGCCAAAAGTACACACCAAAATAAAAATAAAAATTCAACCTATTCTATGAATTTAAAAAGAAACAAAATAAAACAAATAAGAGAAAGAAAACAAAAGAAAGAAAAACTAAGTCCTGTCTATAGACATCCCTTAGTAGATGTCTGCTATTAGCCCATGTTGTCATCGGAGTCCTCCTGACTCTCATCATCTGTATCCTCAAAGTTCTCCTCCTCAAAATCAGGAACCAAATCAGGTAAAAAGGAGGTTTTCCTCTCCATAAATAACCTCCTTTCTTGTACAGTAGCAAAGTGTTCCTCATGTTGCTTGGAGAGGAACCTTTGAGAGTCCAAATCCCTCGAGCTTTTTGGCATCTTCCTTTTGCCTGCAGTGTTTCTTATCCGGCGCAATGCTGAAGCCATCTCTGTAACAACCACAATATACCACAAACCATAGAAATCCATTGTCAGGAGTTAATCCATCAACAACTATTCAGATCCAGCAAAATTTTCAACATGAGTGCACAAATTTCCCCCCATTCATAATACAGAAAAATCACAAGAACACAGCATACCGCCCGGCAGTACAGAGGCTTACCGCCCGGCGGTATGCATCCAGCTTGAATACCGCCCGGCGGCAAAGGCATACCGCCCGGCGGTAAGGGGGTTTTGAAAAAGTGTTCCAAAAAACACACCTACTCTCCACTCAACTACTAATCCCTAACATGCAATTTGATTCCAAACAGTTTAATTGGTCCAAAATAGTTCCCAATTCAACAATTTTTGCAAAGAATCTCAAAGCCCTAAATTACCTAATTTCTAAACATGCTCAACAAGAATTTCAAAATCAAGAACTTAACAATTGAAATTTTACAACTTACTTGAGTGGAGATATGAATGCTAACAACAATTCCTTCAAAAGATGATGGAAAACTCTAAATACACAATGCCACCAAGAAAAACCCAAAAATGAGTAAGAACAAAACCCTTTTTGTGAATGGGTGTTGAGAAAATGTATAAAAATCTCTCTAAAACCCTCTAGGAAGTGCAAATCTGGAGCAAGGAAGCAAGGATACCGCCTGGCGACACTCAAAGGGGCAAGAAAAAGTGAGGAAGTTCTGAAAATACCCAGCTTTTAAAGAGCTTGGGTTTTGTTGTCTGCCGCCACCGCCCGGCGGTAAAGTGGTACCACCCAGCAGTGGCTTAAAACATTCCTTCCCCTTTTTCTTGTTTTCCTCTTTGTGGTTTCCCTTGGTGACCCCTGATCTATACCCTAGATTTTCCAAACACAAGGTTTTCCTTACTCAAATGCATATGCACACACAGAATGTAATAAACAGAATTTGAAAAAAAAAACAGAAAACAACAAAAATTTAAATAATGAGCTAGCAATATAGAAAGTCTCCCCAAACACCCATCAATAGGTGTCAAACTCCTTAGTGCTTGACATTTCCTTCTTCTTCTTCTTCTTTATGCTAAACCTCTTCAAGAAATTGATTATGCCAAGCATATGTTTCCAAACATCAATCATAGGAGCCTTGAACTCGAATCTCTCAAAGATCTCCTTGAAATGCTTAACCCTATTTTCCTTCCTAGGGTTTTTCTTTTTATGAGGAAATGGTTCTTCACATGATTTTCTGTTCTTTCCTCTCTTTCTTTTTCTCTTAGACCTTCTCGTTTTCTTCCTCCTTCCTTTCTTTATTTCTAATTTTTTCTTTTTTTCTTTTTTTCTTTTCTCAACCATGGCTCTTCCTTCCTTATCTTTTTCCTCACTCTCATTCAAAATTTTTATTTCTATTTCTTCTATAGTTCTCTCATCAACAACTTCTTCTATTTTTGTTTTCTTTTCCAACATTACTAGCTCTTCTTCTTCTTTCTTTTCCTCATTGAGAACCTTATCATGTGCAAAGATAGCTGCTTGACATTCTTCTTTAGGGTTGACTTTAGTATCAACCTTAATAATACCCAAAGCCTTCAGGGCATGAGAGTGTTGTTCCTGCAATAAACGTGCTTGTGCTTCTCCCAATGTTTCTTTGTGTACAGGAGATTGTTTTTGTTGTAAACGTTGTTGGGCTTCCCCTAACGTTTCTTTTGGTGCAGAGATTACGTACTGCTGCAAGAATTTTTCGACTTCCCCCAATGGTTGAAATCCTTTTGGTGGAATTGAGTGCCCATATAATCAAGTTCTTGTTTAAACTGCAGTCTACAAACGTTAGGTACAAAACCCTAGAAAACATTTATTGGAATAAAAATGAAAATGAACATAAAATCAAGTCAAATTCAATCAATCCACACTACTAGAAAAATAAACCTCGAGTCCCCGGCAACGGC